>NC_091456.1:13041449-13196449 GCF_027789765.1 Dendropsophus ebraccatus | reverse complement strand
CTGCCTCCATTCCATAGTTACAAGTTGTTTACAAAAGCCAAACCATATCCAACATGGCGCCGGCCAGAAAACTACATCTACCATCATGCAATGCTTATGCCTGATTGGTACATGATGTAGAAGAGCTGATAGCCACAAGATATAGCAGAGTTGAGGTGAGGTTGTGACATAGCAGAGTTGAGTTAGTGAGCTAGCAGAGTTGAGGTAGTGACAGCAGAGTTGAGTTGAGGTAGTGACATAGCAGAGTTGAGTTGAGGTTGTGACATAGCAGAGTTGAGGTAGTGACATAGAGTTGAATTAAAGTAATGACATAAGAGTTGAGGGGGTGGTTGTGCCGCAAGTGCGAGTGAGTTGCTGAGGGGGTTCCACGGGTGAGTCACGGGGGGGGGGGGGGGCAGTTGAGCTGCAGGGGGAAGGGGGCGGGTGAGCAGGGGACGGCACGGGGGCCACGGGGGACCGCGGGGGGGCACAGTCAGGGGGCCGCAGGTGAGCTCAGGGACGGTGGGGGGGGCACACAGGTGACCTAAGGGAAGGAGACACTGATCAGCAGAGGCTTTTAGTGTCCTCGCTCACTTCAGTGGGCTGGGTTAGAAGCGTTAACCCAGCCCATTGAAGAGAGGGGGGGACGTGTGATCCCGACACGGAGGTTGGGGGACCAGGAGCAGGGAGTGGTGACGGGTTAGACTAAGATTTGATGATTCAGTAAGTTTGGTGGAGGTAAATGCACTTAGATAACAACAGAACTGTGCAGAATCCATGATAAATTGATATTGGAAAGATGGAAAGCTATGGGTGGGCAATGTATTAATGCATAAAAGTTTTTGGGGGGAATACCCCTTTAAAGGGGCTCCCTGTTTGTAATTTTCACAATTAACACTTTTTGATCTATAAAAAGTTTTTCCCATCTTACAAAGTTATAGCATACTTGCCAATACTTGTGATTTTGTTGGATCCCAACACTACAGACATTTTATTCGGGCCTAAACTACCATAATAAAAAAAATAAGTTGTACTCGCCCAATCCCCCACTGTTGCAGTCCCTACAGTACTAGTTGTTTATCGGGTTCTAGTGATGTGCTGACACACAGGAGCTAAGTTTTGTCTACTATTTTAGGTCTTCAAAAACAATTGCTTTGAATTTTTGTTGGCTTATTAGTATCAGTCATGATGATTTTGGGGCGTTATTTTTCTTGTTGTTGGACAAACAGGAATCCAAACTCTGACCAATCTTACTGCAAGGTGAGACAAGAGTAGGAAGCTCTGATAAGTATGGGTCATTTACCATCAGTATGGCAGCAATGGGATTGGTCAAGTACACCTTATTTTTTGCTAGATTGAGCCTATAAAGATAATTATGCAGTGCCAGCTAACTCCTTAAGGGTGCGTTCACACCTACAGGATCTGCAGCAGATCTGCAGCAGATTTGATGCTGCAGATTTGATGCTGTGTTCAGTTATTTGAATGAAATCTGCTGCGGATCCGCACCAGAAAATACGCTGCGGATCCGGTAAGTGTGAACACAGCAGATGGTGCAAAAAGCCTTGCGTCTTCAACTGTTTAGTAGTGGTGTGTAGCTCAGCTACTATTCAATTCACTAGGAGCTGCACCTTGCCGGTTAGATATTGATGGCCTATCCTTGGACATTATAAACACTGAAAATTGCTTAAAAATGAATGTAGCTGTTTTATAGTTCCCTTCACAGCGAGTGCCTGAGGACATTGTTATGCCAGGTGATACTATAAAGAGAAGAGAACACTATATAAAACTCCATTAATCGGAGAGTCAGTGGTGTCCCAGGAGCCTAAACCTCAGCAATTAATATAGATGATTTGTACCAGTAAAATGGAATAAACTTAAAGGAGAAATCTGGCGAAAATTTTTAATAAAGTATTGTATTGCCCCCCAAAAGTTATACAATTCCCCAATATACACTTATTATGGGAAATGCTTATAAAGTGTTTTTTTCCCTGTACTTACTACTGCATCAGGGCTTCACTTCCTGGATAACATGGTGATGTCACTTCCTGGATAACATGGTGATGTCACTTCCTGGATAACATGGTGATGTCACTTCCTGGATAACATGGTGATGTCACTTCCTGGATAGCATGGTGATGTCACTTCCTGGATAACATGGTGATGTCACTTCCTGGATAACATGGGGATGTCACTTCCTGGATAACATGGGGATGTCACTTCCTGGAAACAATGGTGATGTCACAACCCGACTCCCAGAGCTGTGTGGGCTGTGGCTGCTGGAGAGGATGATGGCAGAGGGACACTGAGGGACACAGGGCACTGGAGGGACACTAAGCATCTCTCTGCCATCATCCTTTCCAGCAGCCACAGCCCGCACAGCTCTGGGAGTCAGGTCGTGACATCACCATGTTATCTAGGAAGTGACATCACCATGTTATCCAGGAAGTGACATTCCCATGTTATCCAGGAAGTGACATCACCATGTTATTCAGGAAGTGAATCCTTATCATACCAGTTGAAGACAAGGCACTACTAAGATATGTCCACAATGAACAAAGGGTGCTCAACCCAAAATGACACAAATAACCCAGAGATCCCTAAACCACAAGAAAAAGTGTGTCATATATATGGGTGGCACATCCGAAATGAAAATTGACATCCTCAAAGCTGTGTACAAAATATCTTTATTAATACATAAAACACAAGTGCAAACACAAACACTTAAAATCATTTAAAACCATGAATACAAACAGAGGATCGTGCAAGTAAGCACGATACCAGGACCCACCGACAGGTGGCAATGCAATACCCCCTCCTAATGGCCCAAGCTAGTCTTGCAATGACAATCTATAAGTATATATATGTACCTAAAAAATGTAAATAATATCTGATATCAGCGTAACCTGTATGTGAACACAAGACTAGAAGTGATAAAACATGATGAAAATCAAACACGGCCAAACAAGATAAAGATAGATATCACCATAAGAGGGGGTCCATGTCGGGGTCCAAGAACCCCAGGCGTTCCGTCTCTTGACACAAGACTTTCTCAAGGGCATGGACCCCCTCTTATGGTGATATCTATCTTTATCTTGTTTGGCCGTGTTTGATTTTCCTCATGTTTTATCACTTGTGTCTAGTCTTGTGTTCACATACAGGTTACGCTGATATCAGATATTATTTACATTTTTTAGGTATATATATATACTTATAGATTGTCATTGCAAGACTAGCCTGGGCCATTAGGAAGGGGTATTGCATTGCCACCTGTCGGTGGGTCCTGGTATCGTGCTTACTTGCACGATCCTCTGTTTGTATTCATGGTTTTAAATGATTTTAAGTGTTTGTGTTTGCACTTGTGTTTTATGTATTAATAAAGATATTTTGTACACAGCTTTGAGGATGTCAATTTTCATTTGGGATGTGCCACCCATATATATATGACACACTTTTTCTAGTGGTTTAGGGATCTCTAAGAAGTGAAGCCTTGATGCAGTAGTAAGTGCAGGGAAAAAAGCACTTTATAAGCATTTCCCGTAAAGAGTGTATATTGGGGATTTGTATAACTTTTGGGGGGCAATACAATACTTTAATAAAAATTATCGACGGACTTCTCCTTTAATATCATTTCAAAACTGTAATGTTGGATAATGGATATTCTTGTAACCTCCTGCCAATCCATACGCAGCAAATGAAAAAAAAATATATGAATTTCAAAACATTCATTTCACTGATTGTTCTCTATTATCATGCAAATAATTCTATTTTCAGCTAATGTATAGATCTATTATTAGAGGGATATACAGAGGATAATAATGATAATAATTATTTTCTACATATAAAATTACAGCTTATAAATAGTTTGTTTGGTTTCTTATACTTCACAATCATTTTAAAGGGGCCACTCTGGAGGGTAAAAAAAAAACCCTCATACATTGCTTTAATAAAGTTATATTATTTAGTTAACATTAATGAATTAAAATAAGTGTACAGTTGTTTTCTATGTCGTTATGTTTTTTTTTATCTAGTTATGTTGTTTTAGTTACATATTTACTTCCATGGACTTGGACAACCCTGCAGTTCCCAATACAAATGTTGGCAGCAGCAAAGGGGACCGGGTTACCCCTTACTTTATTATTTATTTATTTTAATTTAATTTTTTTTTAAAAACTGAGTACTCCTTTATATTTTAATTATCCTTTATTTTTTTATGTACCATCAGGTGCATTATTTTAAAGTGTCACTGTCGAAAAATGCATTTTTATCATGAAAAAGCAGTTTGAATCTCTCCCTCCTGTCTTCATGCTTCTCTTATGGAGAGGGGAGGGGTGGAGGGAGATTAGGCACCAAAAAAAGGACAACAAAGAGTTAATTTACAGCCACATCACCGGTCTATCTCCTCTAAAGTCAGAACTGACCTCTCTGACCTCTAAATACGGCTTTCACACAGCTCCCACTGCGTAATCCTTTGTTCTCTGCTGGCGACTAATCTCCCTCCTCCCCCTCCCCTCTCCATAGAACAGACAGGGCTCGACTGATGTAAACAAGACGTGATTTCCTAATAATGAGCAGTGAATGAGAGAGAGGAGGGACGGGGGGACCTTGGAAACGTCTTTGTGAATGCAGATAATGGCATATTTGCCTAATAAACCCAGTTACAAAGTTTCTTAAAATCGCCTGGACTATTGATTTCTGCAAAAAAAAAAAAACGACAGTGACACTTTAAGTTTTTTATATGAATAGACCAGGGATGGCACAGGGATGCCGATGATAGGAGTGGAGAAGGTAGTTACCATCGGAGAGGGGTCAGTGCAGCTATTAGTGTGTGTGTGTTCACTAGAGCTATTTGGAGTAATATTGGTGCAGCATGGCGGTATTTGGCTTTGGGTGGTAGTATGTATTTGTCGGTGAGGCCTAATGAAGTATGGCACAATTTCTTTTCTTTGGGCATCATACAGAATCTGACAGTAAAACAATCTCCCATATGAAATTAGATATGGAGGTTTGGCAGAGGCCCCATAAACCCCTATGACAACTCAATTTTTCCCCGACGTAAAATGAAGACGTACTGTATTATGCCTGTGTGCATGAGGCCCAATTCTACAACATGTCTAAAACCAAGTCTACACCTCTTTAAGTATTATTAAGAAGATAAAGAACATTTCCAAGGATAACTGCTGATGGTCGGGTCCATTCATTATATGTAAAGTACAGGTGCTGAACCCTTGACAGACTTACGAACCTATGTAAAGAAGTCACATTTATTAGAGGAAAGACCAGATCATAGCATAGATTTTATAATACTCTACAGTATAAAGAGTAACTCCAAGCTATATATGGAAAATAATAATACTGCCAGCGGGCCGATCGTCTGGAGGTTTTGTATGCTAATGCAGTAGCAATGAAATACATAATCAATGAGTTTGTACAAAAGTCAAGGAAGAGCAAAGCATCTGTGAAAACTCATAAAACCTTGACCCACAAAAGACATTTAGAGGCATTCTGATCAAATATGAAGAGTTTATGTCAGTATAGAAAAAAGTAGATGTACAACTGTACAGAACATTAAAAATTACAAAATGTCACCAGTCCTAAAGAATCGGCTAATGGCACACCGGACTGAATCCAATAGCAGACAGCAAAAGGAGAGGAACGGGCCGCCAAGCAGCTAGGGGGTGCTTAATCCTTGATAGAACAATCCACATGTAAGAACGAAGAGGAAAGCAATCCATAACAGGGAGGCAAGAGGGAATGAGTGAGACGCACACCTGGTGGAGGCCTTTTCACGTCAAATGGCGCTACTTCCGGCCAGGTAGCTATCAGGTAGGTAAAAACCCACAGAGGGATCAGGTTAGCTACTGATAGTAGACGTTTACGGAGGGGAAGCAGAGGAGAATAGAGGGGTGGCTGAAGAGAGAAGAACAGATACATGGATACCACAGTTTGGAGTGAATGTAATATCAGCACACAGTGCTTGATTTACAACTTACACTGCTCAGTACTGCTCTATAATGTCCTCCATGGTTTCCTTGCTTCTGAGGGTGTGCTTTGGTGGTATACAAATGTATCCACTATTAACTTTCCTTGAAGACACACATTTTATGTTATTGTGATTCATAAGGAATCCTAAGGAGGGACACATCTTTAGGGGGGTGAGGGTTCCTCATCTGTGTGCGCATACAATGGGAGACAATATTTCAGCTATTCTCCACCCACTAGTTCAGAGATAATTGTAAATGGGAGAAAAAGCCTGTAGAGGGGAACACCAAAGCTCCAATATTGGTAGTGGGTGGGTGCTACCCTGCTCTGATACTAGCCAGTGTCAGAGTGTAGAAGCATGAAAGAAATCAGGATAAAATAAAATGCGACCCAACTAAGTGATACCGTTTCCGTTGCCAGAACGGACATTTCAAATAACTTGTGTTTGCAAAATACTGTGGTAAGATCTTGAATGGGACCCATACTGGAGGCTACGATGAGACTCTCTAACAATCCCTCCAGCATCAAACAGCTGAAAGTGTTTCGCCTCTATGAAAATGAGGTCTTTTCATTATAAGGATTTCTTGACAGAACTAGGACAGTTCAGGACTTTTTTTTATCTTAATTATATTTCAGGAACGAGAAAAGATTTATACATGACCAGGACTAGTTAGAAAACATACGAGGCCAGTATTAAATGGGCAACTGGACAGCTCTAAAAAGAAGAAAAATAGGACTGCACAGTAATAAAGAGGTTGTTAGTGCTAAATTTTCCCACTTTTTTTTTTTGCCTCTTTAGGTCGATGGAGGGTAGTTATATGTGTTTGCTCCATTACACAAATGGGGTATATAAAGAGCATCAGCTTATAGCGCCAAATGTGAAAAAGTGTCTCTCCTTTTTTTTTTTATTCAACAAATTGTATTTAGTTTGAAGTACATACAAAACCCACCAGTTTGATAGAAATCTAGTACACATTTACATATGATCACTAAAGAGAAAAAAAAACCAACACATCCATTCCCATATAACTAACAAGCTCCCCCATAATACAATATTCGTATATTTCTAATATAATCCATTGTTTCACATAGAAAAGCAGTATGATCATGTGATCATGTGTATTTCTCAGGACCCCATTGCATTCTGGTCATTAGTCATCACCTCGATAGCTTAACTCTTCTGTCTCCCTTCATTGGCCAGCGTAGAAAATTATCCCTCACACACAACTCCAGAGATGTCACTAATAAATAGCGCTATGGGATCTCATTTCTCTGAATTTTCTTTTCCATTGTCCTCACCAATTATTTCATCGTATTATTTGTGCTTCATATTTTTTCTATGGGCACTTCTTTAAGGCTGGGTTCACACTGCATTTTGGCAATCCAATTTTTTTCCATATGCAAAAACTAATGAAAAATGGATGAAGAAACTGATGCATTTGTGTGCATCCGTTTTTCCCTTAACTTGCATCATGTAAAAAAAAGGATTAAAAAAAACAAAAACGGATCAAGACTCATTTATTTTTTTAGCGTACACAAAAACGCAAAAAAATAAATAAAACATGCAATTTGATCTGTATTTTTATCCATTCTTTGTAAAACGATTCAAAACGCATGCATAAAAAGATGAAAAACAGAGTGCAAAACGCAGTGTGAACCAAGCCAAAGGCCAGGTTCACACAGCGTAAGACACCAGCCTTTCTGTGACCCAGCCATGTCACAAAACGGCCGGTGTCTGTAAAGATCATCCCGGCCGGTACCAGATGAACTTCTTTTGTGCTGAATTGGGATGCACACAATGGAGAGTGCTTCCGGAGCCGCACTTTCCATTGTGTGAACTGACAGTTCTATGGGGCCACTATTCAATGAATAGAGGTAGCACAAAACTAACATGTCAGTTTTCGCTGCAGTCGCCAGCAATCCCGGGCGGAGTGTATACACTCCGTCTGGGTTCCCACTGACTGCTGTGCAACATAAATTTTCTATTAATCACGGCCGGTGATGGAAATCGGCAACAACGGCCGTGATTAATAGAAACTTTACGTTGTGTGAATGTAGCCTAAGGCCATGTTTTGGCCTTGAAAGAGACCGGAGCCACTTTAGCGCCACTTACCTGGAGCCGCTTGCTCCATAGTGTGCACTGACAAGGTTTTCTGCGGCCGCTATTCAATGAATATCGGCTGCAGGAAACTGACATGTCAATTTCTTGTGGTGCCACGAAGCGTATACCATGTGTATACGCTCCGGTCAGGATCCCATAGACGGAGAGGTAACGCATATTTACGAAACTATACGTTGTGTGAACATAGCCTAAGCCTGTATATATAAAGAGACAGAAAAATAGCACTATACATAGATCTGTTTTCTCTCTAAGAGAGAGAGATATATCTCTGGGTATTTCTGTGTTGTACTATTTTCTCTATCTGTATATATACTGCGAGCGGTCTCTAAAGTTATAATATTAATTGATTCCAGGACAATACGTGGAAGAGCAGTGCAGGACAGTGCCACAGATGCTATTTGTTTGTAACATTGTATGTTACGTCTGGTCTCAAGTTATGATGGTCTAGAAAGGACCGTTGTATGTTGATAATATTGTAACCTGAGGCCACTGTAAGTTGAGTGACCATTGTACAGGCTTATAGAACTGCATAAATGACGTATATGTATATATATATATATATATATATATATATATATATATATATATGTACAAAAGTATCAATGCGCCTAGTGAGGGGGCCAACAATGGAAATATTTATTTCTTCATTGTTGTGCTAGCCAACCACAATGGGAGACATGAGACACAAGATAACAGTGGTGAATGAGTAGTAATAATATGTATATGCATTCACTGCCTGTCATCTTCCCCTCTTTCTACGTGTCGCCCCCTCCCCCATCTCTCTCCATGTGATAGTTTGATTTCGCACCCATAGCACCTACCATGTTTGTGTACATAACTATATGAAATGCAGTCATAAATGTAAAGTAATTGAGGATAAAGTGTCAGTTATGAGAAATTATTCTTTAAGAACGAAGGGAACGATCGTCAGGCAATTATCCGCTCCAGGTTCTATCAGTTTTGCTTCATTAAATATGTTTGTGTGAAATAAGAACTTGTGAGAAACAGCTTTTAATCGGTGAAATACAGTATGAGAACACAGGTTGTATTACGTCACTGCAGAATGTGTCTCTTCTACAGCAAACATCCAACGTAAAGATGGATCCGGTGCCAATGGAATTCCTTGCACTGGCGAAGCATTTATCATCCTATACACATGGATTTCGGAGTGGGCGCTTGGGCATTCCAGATGTGCTGGGATTAAGCAGAGGCGATTGCCTTTACATATATTAAACGGATGGCAAGGGATTAGTTAACATTGTTGTATAGGTCCACCGGCCTTAATAAATCCCCCCTTAAATGCATAGAAATGTTTATGGTAATGGATTGACTTTGCATACTGTCCACTAACATCAACTGCCAATAAAATCTAAATATCTCTCATATTTCCCTCAGAACTGATCCTCCAATAGGGCTATAGTCAGATCCTGGTGACTATTGTTGCCCAAATACCCCTTTGCTATTAAAGGAGAACTCTGGCTACAACAAAAAATTTGGTTCATACAGGGGTTAAGGGAAACATAATAAAGAATGTTTACTTTCTTGAGATGATCGAACAGCCGAAAATCTTAGGTTCTATCGAACTCGAACCTTGACAGAGTTCAAGTTGATTCCTGATGCCTTGCCGGTCTGTGGGTTAGGAGATCCTCCTTCCCCACAGACCGGGAAGGCATCAGGAATCAAATGCGGAAGGTCCGGCAAGGTTTTAGTTCGATAGAACCTAAGATTTTCGGCTGTTCGATCATCTTTAATACTTACCCGTCCCTGTGAGCCCACAGTGCCACATCACAAGCTCTCTGACTTCATTTTCTCCCGGTTGTTGTTGTTGACACACAGTTTTTTTTTTCACCGTCCTTTCTCCATTTTTACTATTAAATTTAATGGACTTTTCAATTATAGAAACACCCAAAGGCCAATCAGTCCACCTAAACTAGAATAATGTACCGACAGCCTTCATTGCACTGATGGGCAGCCAGACAGCTAAATGACGTCCGTAATTTTAGACTCAAAATAACGGACATTTTTTTAAATGGAGCTAAACAAACATTGTGTAAACATAGACAAAGGGAGTTAAGACTCCCAAAACGCGTTGCCATTTTTAAGTAGGATTTTATACTGATTTTATACCAAACAATCAACCTTTCACTTTTACATCACAGTCTTTGTGGATAAAGATTTTTTGGCAGCGCTAGGAATCTGTCCAGTAATTTTTTTTCTTCTACTGCACAGAAAAAACCCTCGGGTTCCCTACACTGGGAGGACCCCTTTCCCTGGATCCTTTGGCCGGCAGCAATTGTCTGATACTCCAAAGTGGGGTGATACGCACAAAGCCCAAGGGGCTTCAAGGTAAGAATCCACCCTTATTACGGTTTATTTACACACCCTCTACATAACAAAATTACATGAAGCGCCATCCTCATGTTCATTTTTGTCTTTTCCCCTATCTGTCGCAGGAATGGGAGCTAAAGGAGGTCGGCAGGGGTCTGAGAGCGGTAATGCTATGCTGTGGGGGCATGGAGATGGGTAAGTATTATGTCCCCCAACCCCTGCTTGCACGGGATCCTTTGTTATGGTCTGACTTCTCCTTTAAAGAAGATACCAGCATTAGGCTATGTTCACACTATGTATATTTTCGCAACACTATGGCCGTTGGTGCCGATTTCAACAACGGCCATTATTAATATGAAAATATACATTACATTGCAGTCTATAGAATCCCAGCCGGAGGATATTCACATGGTTTACACTCCAGCTGGGATCCCTAGCAGCGCTGCGAGAAACTGACATGTCAATAAATAGCAGCTGCAGAAAACCCTGTCAGTGCACACTATGGAGCATGCGGCTCCAGTATTGAGTGCAGTGGAGAGTTCTGATGCGGGCGCACACGGATGCGCCCGCATCAGAACTCAGCGGAGCAAATCATCATCTGGCCGTACTGCAGTTCTGTCCGGGATGAACTTTTCTGAGACCAGCCGCTCCGTGACCTGGCCGGGTCACGGAACGCACGGTCTCTTACGAGGTCTGAACATGGCCTTATACTGTAAATGGTAAGAAGATTTCCTTTTACCGATTTTGCATTAGGCCCCAAAGTATCAAATTATGCCTCTGATTGGGCCATACCTATAGAAGTAGAAGAGGGGGGATGAGAAAAGAGGGAGCAGTGGACAGTTGCAAGTTCTAAAAACTCTGTAGGCATCAAAGGAATATTATGATTTTAAAAATAAGTTGTTTGAATTTTTGAAAACTTTATACAGGACAATGGACTATGGATTTTTTCTCTACATTAGAAGGAAATGCTCTTTACTCTCAACCCCTCGCAGCTCATTACCATATCCTTTTTGCCAAGTAAGTCTTTTTTTTACTATCTGCAAGTAATTAGAGAAACTCCGTATGTATTGTACGGGATAAAATAACACTAATAAATTGGCTGCACTTTATTGGCACTTCCCTGGCCATTTACTGCAGAGTATAATACTCCGAGTCCCTAGAAAGATAAGAATTCAATAAGAATCTAGAGATTTATATGAGTCTCTTTTTACCACCGTACAAATTGCACCATCAAAGAGGAACTGGGATCAAAATATTGGGTTTTAGAGCATGGATGGTTGGCTGCTCATATAATGTATGACAAGGCGGACACTGACAACAAAAGGTCCTTGTGCAAGAATTAACAATTGCCATACATTCATCAGGTACACCCAACACATATACAGTATCAGATCTGGGAGTCCACTCCTGGTGAATAAAATGTTAAATTATATAACATTACAGAACCAGGCAGTTTTGGGACACTAATCCCCAAGTGTATAAAGACATTTTGGTGGTTTAAAGCAAATGTAAAACGATTTTCTGATATTTACATGGATAGAGCGTCGCCAACACTGTGCCGCTGTTCTTTTTTTGAACTGTCGGGCCACAGTATATGCGAGCCTGAATATGGCGCCATTCCATTCCTGGGCACCGTCCGGGGGTGAAGCACTGGAGGCAGGCTGGCACACTCCTCTTAGTAAATCCTCCTGCCCTGCACCTGGCGCAGGAATTGCGGGGCCACGCCTCCTCCACTCCTTTCAACACCCCTCCCCAATGAGGCGAGTGGGGAATATGGCTGGTGTACTCTACAAAAAAGGGCAAAATCTGTCCCTTTTCCGTGGCGTAAGCCAGGGGCGCATATTGATAAATATCTCCCTGTGCGTTGCCAGTTATTAATAATCTCCAGGACTATACAGTATACAGCAAACCACTGGGTGTTGTCTAGGAGTAGAAAGTAAAGTACAGATTATTACTGATCACTAATAGTATACAGAATACGGTATGTTACTGGTCCTTACTGATCTCTAGGAGTATACAGTGTGTTCCAGTTATCACTAATCTCTAGAAGTATACAGCATGTTACGGGTTATTAGAGATGAGCGAACCGGGTTCGGATTCGAGTCCATCCGAACCCGAACGTTCGGCATTTGATTAGCTGGGGCTGCTGAACTTGGATAAAGCTCTAAGGTTGTCTGGAAAACATGGATACAGCCAATGACTATATCCATGTTTTCCACATAGCCTTAGGGCTTTATCCAAGTTCACCAGCCACCGCTAATCAAATGCCGAACGTTTGGGTTCGGATCGACTCGCGCATGCTCCAGGTTCGCTCATCTCTACCGGTTATTACTGATCTCTAGAAGTATATAGTGTGTTCCAGTAATCCCTAATCTCTAGAAGTTTACAGCATGTTACTGGTTATTACTGATTTGCAGGAGTATACAGTGTGTTCCAGTTATTACTAATCTCTAGAAGTATACAGCATGTTCCCAGTTATCACTAATCTCTAGAAGTATACAGCATGTTACTGGTTATTACTGATCTCCAGGGGTATACGATGTGTTACCAGGTGTTTACCTACATTTTCATCATTTTCATGATTAGTGAGGGTCCCAGTGGTCCGATCACCTTTTGAGATGGTAAGATAAAACACCTTTATTAATTTGTAGAATTTTTTTTCATTATTCTTCTTAATTTATATAGCACCAACTTATTCTGCAGTGCCGTACATAGGCTGAATATATGGATATATGCCTAATGACTTCTAGACTAGTTCCAGGCATCTGTTATTCAGTTGCATTTTAATGTCTCTTTTATGGCCACAAACCTGGACTCAGACAGTTCAATGATGCTATAAGTTTGGCTAAGCAGACCCGTGGGAGGTCTGGGTTTTGCGGTGACAATATGGTTGTAACAATGCTACTCGCATTACGTACAGTATGTCTGACACCAACTTAAGCGTACCACTTTTATGTTGGATAAACCCTGGATTTTCTTATTGGAACAGTTTATATGTGTATCTAATAGTATCTGATTAAAACTGTGTCAGTGTTTCTCTTCTTTATATTGGACACTAAAGTTAATATCTCTGTGCAGAAGGGGCTTCAGATTAAAGACTGATAACACTTGCACAGTACAAACACTTGGTCGTTTAATAATCTATTGGGACTTCCCATAGACTGTTTAATTGCTTTGTCCACTGAATGCTTAATATTTATTGTGGCTCTTTAAGACATTTCATTGTTTTCAGCAGTCTGAAATTGACTAGATAGGGTAAACTGCAAAGTAATTATACCGAGATCCATAACTCCTACAAGTGCTCTTTGTCTCCTGTCCGCCTTTGCCAAAAAATGACTGTGATGGTTATTCTCTAGAATTTACCTCCCACACATCGTTCCCATTGTTAAGATTTATAGCTCCTCAGCAAAACTCCATGCGAGAAATGCCCTGAAAACAAAAAAATCTGAAAAGTGTCGGAATTTTTTTTTTTTTTTTTTTGCTCTAAGTCACCTTGAAGACCTTGAAGTTTTAATTTCTAATGAAAAGTAGCAATTTTTTTTTCTAATGGAATGAGATTATAAGAACCAAGATTACATGAGATTGCGGCTCATTTCATACCGCGTTTTTGCCGTTTCTGGCATAGATATATGGTGGACTTTGGACATATGCTTCCAATGTGTGCCATATATTGTAATCAAACCTCCCATTTTTTTAAAAAAAATTAATGTTCAGAAAAGTCCAGTGAGGTGGGCTGTTGGCCTTCCTCCATACAAGTTGTTTGCACAGATGTCAACTTAATGTTCATGATAATTTTTTGCAGATGTTATTTAGCAAAAAACGGACATTATTTCTAGTTGTTCACAGACTTTTTTTTTCACTGTCCTTTCACTATCTCTACTACTAAATTCAATTCACTGTCAAAAAAAGAACAACAGTCAAAAGGGCCTGAACTAATAATAATAATGTTCCAATGGCTGCTATTCTAATAACTGATGTCATTTGGGGGGGGGGGGAGGATGGACAGAAAAAACGTCATGTGAGCATAGCCCTAGGGAGGCTGTATTTATCAGGATTACCTACTGCTGCATGCAACTTATCAAGTGCCGCGATGCTCAAGTTTGGACAAACTCAGGCATGCTAAAAGTTTGCTCAACTCTATTTGCAACAGATGTGCTAGACCCTTCAAATCAGCCACACGGCTTTATACGTTCCAGCTAATGTGTGCAGAGCTATTTCAATGCAAGCGGCCCTGCACACATTACTGTCCCAAGACAGGCAGGCATAATGTCAGGCAGCCGCGGTCCCACAGCTGCCTGTCATTAACCCCCTTAACTACCTTTATACTGGGTTCACACTACGTATATTTCAGTCAGTATTGTGGTCCTCATATTGCAACCAAAACCAGGAGTGGATTAAAAACACAGAAAGGCTCTGTTCACACAATGGTGAAATTGAGTGGATGGGCACTATATAACAGTAAATAACTGCCATTATTTCAATATAACAGCCGTTGTTTTAAAATAACAGCAAATATTTGCCATTAAATGGCGGCCATCCACTCAATTTCAACATTGTGTAAACGGAGCCTTTCTGTGTTTTCAATCCAATGCAATGCAATATGAGGACCACAATACTGACTGAACTATACGTAGTGTGAACCCAGCCTGAAGGTAGTCAGTGACAGGCCAAGCACCTGTCACTGATTGATCGGGATCCGTGCAGCATGGCTAAAGAAGCCCGATCACTTGTACCGGCAGGCAGGGGTAAGCCACTTACCTCTGTCCTGTTGGATCTTTGATCTGTGCATAGAATCTACTCTAAGGCAGACTCTATGATCACCGATCACCCCTTAGAGACTTACATATGCAATACAAAATTTGTACAAAAAAAATAAATAAAAAAATCTAAAACATTTTTTTTAAACCCTAATAAAATGCCCCAATAAACATTTATTACCTCCTTTCCTATTACACAAATGAAAATATTTAAAAAAATATATAAACATTAACATATGACATATTGTAGCATGTGGAATTGTCCGATCAATTAAAATATAACAATATTGTTTCTGGACAATGAACAGCGTAAATTAAAAGCAAAAAAAAAAAAACAAGATTGCTGACTTTCTAAAATTATATATTAGAAAAAAAATAATAAAAAACAACCCAAATTTTCCTCTTATGCCAATATTATACCAGTAAAAACTAGAGATCACGGCGCAAAAGATGACACCTCAACCAGCCCTGTAGGTAAAAAAAAAAAAAAAAGCGCTATGAGATCGGGGAGGAATATTGCTTTAATTTGACCCAGACATCCAGTACCCATGACCTTGTTCATGACGGGGTTCACTTCCAATGTTGTAATAATTTTTGTTGTAGGAAGTACTCTGAAATGCTGATTTTGTAGCTATATTATTAATATTATATACGGGGAATTGACAAATGATATAACAGTGGTTTGAGACCTTAAAAAACCCTAGCTAGCTATGAAGTCCACAGCACGACATCACACATGTAACATCAGGTTGTATTGTGTTTTTCAAGCCTGACCTGTCCGACTCAGTTTCCGAGACCTTTCCCAGATGACTACTGCACAAGAACAGACAGGTAATATAAAGTATGGCTGGATTATGAAATATTAACCGCTGTATCTGTTCTGCAGTGATGAAATGGGACTTGAAACAAAATTTGATGCTAATGTAATCCCAGTCACTGACAGTAATCTGTACTTAGGATGTAGGGGAAGAGAGTCATGTAAATGCTCAAGGACTATTATGTTAATGATATCGAGGCGAAAGCAGATTAGGATCATACAGGCGGAAAGGCAGACGGTTATGTATGAGGAATGAGCTCCCATTTATTGCCGATAGTCTCTCTACAGAGAGCTTGGCTTTATTTATTTTGGTGAAGCACAATCATTTATAACCGCCCTCCTTTACATGGCAGCGAGTTCACATGGTTTATCCTGTTATTCACCTCCCATAGAGAAGGCTTATACCTCTTGTAATCACAGATTACACACATTTCTACAGATGGATCTGGTTTACAAAGCGGAATGGGTTTTCTGCTGTTTGAAGGATTAGTAGCAAGGATTTGGTGAAAATGTATGAGATGTCTACAATGTGTAAAAGCCCCGTTGAAGTAAATCCGAAAAAATATTAACGTGCGTGGATATGAGCAAGGAATCACATAACCGTGTGTCAGGCATGGTAATAATTCATTACCCTCTGATAGCATAGTCATCACACAATAATTTCCCTTCACATAAATGAAGCTACTTGGATGTCATGTGATGTTCATTTTAAGGCTATGTTCACGCGCTGTATAAACAATGGCCACGCGAACAGCTGTTGTTCAATGCTACCTACAGCCACTGGCACGGGAGGGGGGGGGGATCCAATCTCCATATCAGCCCCTGGCTCCTTTGTTTTTAAAGGAGCCGCTGGTATGGCGGGTTATTAGTTATCTATGGAGCCACCAGAAATAGCCGAGTACTATACTCGTCTTTCTCTCTCTGGCGGCTGCATAGAGAATGAATAGAGCCACCAGAGAGCACTCTGCTCTTTCCCGCGGCTCCATAGAGAATTAATAAAGCCACGGGTCATGCGCTGTACCTGCGTCTCTATTCAAAACATCTGGAGATCGCCAGGGGGTACAGAGGTTAGACCACCCCCAATCTCTTACTTTTCCCCAATCCAGTGGATAGGGGACAAGTTAGGTTAAGGTGGACAACCTCTTTAACTCCATTGACTAACCTTTGTGCGTAAACTTTTCATAATGCCCTGGTAAAATGAAAGTTCCTCTGGGCAACAACAACAATCTTTAAAGGGGTAAAAAGCACAGATACTTTCTTGCAAAAACAGCGCCACGCCTGTCAATAGGTTGTGTGTACAGATGAGAAAATCTCAACAAAGCGAAGCACTTTTTTTTTTTAATCAGCACTCCGCTCATCAAGCCCGCAGACTTTCAGCGCTGCTCCACTCCCTGCCACTCCTCCCAAGTTGAATCCAATCCTGGAAAACTTCTCCTAGTTTCCCAGGATTGGATCCAGCTTTTCCCCGACACCCAGGGTGGAGCAGGAGGGAGTGGAGCAGCGCTGAAAGGATGCGAGCTTGATGAGCGGAGTGCTGTTTTAAAAAAAAAAGTGCTTCCCTTCGTTGAGATCAGTGATTTGCTCATCTCAAGTTGTGTGTGGTATTACAATTCAGCTCTATTCACATTAATGGAACTGAGCTGCAAAAACCCACACCCAAACAAGAGTGGTGCTGTTTCTGGCAGGAAGTGGTTATGTTTTTATAGGCCAAGATAACTCCTTTAGGGAAGTCATACAAAACAACCATTTTTTATTTGGAATAATTTACTAAATGCGAAAGATTTAATGATTATCCGAACGATAATCGTCCCGTGGAATAGGGCCCTTAGTGTCCTTGGTGTTCCAGATTCCACCCTACATGCCCCATGCCAGTGGTCACACGCACCCAGTGTTTCAGTCACACTGCTATACATAGGTAGTCATGGGAGAGATTTCTGCTATTATGTAGATCAGCCAATAATATTCAGTATACAAGAAGCAGCAAATACATAAGGAAGACATTCTGCGAATGGATTGCAAAGAATACTGGGGACATGGTTGGTTCTAGTAAAAAAAATGAAAATTTTTTCATGACATAATGAAGAAATGTAATATTTAATAATGGGACACCCCCATGTATAGAACTGATGGGCGCCCCTCATCTTAGGCACTGTACCCCACTGCACCCAGCTTGCCCATGCATTACTCAAACGTCACATTGGTTTCCTTTGCCGCTCACATTGGTAAGGTTGTCCAAATCCGACGAACTTTACATTTTAGCTCTATTAGTTAAATAATATTATAATCTATAATTTATTATAATAGGTCCGATGCCCATTTAATGTAATCCATTTACTTTGTATGCCAATAGGTTACAACTTGCCCAGAATGTGCCGGTAAAAGACATAAACTATAATAAAGGTGTCCATAGACAGTACTATCAGAAGAACACTGGTATTACATCTCTTGATTTAAGAAGTCGCCACATTTTCTACATCTATTTTATTATATTAGAGCAAATTCCAGGACAAAATAACAATATAGTAATTGCAATTCCCAGACATAATCTATATCGTACTATGCATTCCTTCCTGATTCCTCCCCTACTTACCAGATTTATTATCGAAGGACTCGGTAAGGAAAGTAATAACTAATCTAATGATGAGCGCTGGCACAATGAGACTATTAAGTGAACTGTCCATGTGAATGGGTTCACATATATTTATAAATCCTGCCCTATTAAATATTGTCCTTACATCCTCTTGCCAGACACTTCTGATAATAGTTGCCCTTTGCATTATTCATCAGCATAAGGGATCGGATATTAAGCCATTCAAAAAAAAAAAGTTGTTCTTGGACAAACTCTCCGAGCGCCAGCCTCCGCTTCTATATAAGCATGGCACTCCAAGGTATTCATTTACAAAGCGACACAAACCTATTTCTGATGTATGATATCTCCAACTCCCTAATCTGCAATAGATGTAAAGATGCTGGCAAGATATAGAGAATCTCATAAAGACGATCCGGGCAATATCTTATGTCTGCAAATAGTTATCCGTGACATAAGGAAGAAATCGGCCCGGACTCGAGTTTATATAATCTCTAATGCATTCTTTCACATCGAACTCCTGTCCCCGCACGTTAACAAGAAGATAGGATTCCTGACCTGGATACGTGTTTTGAAAATAGTGATTGAGAGCCCCAATAAATTGAAAAGGAGTCGGTGTTTATGGACATAAACACACAAAAAAAAAAGAAAAAAAGAGGCCACTTGGGAAAGGCACCGGAGGAAACCTGTTTATACTGTGTTCAGTTTCTTGTCACATCCTCATAACTCATAAGAGGGAGTCGAAGTATGGAAGTCGGCTAGACCCAAGGAGAGGGAAGCATGCAGAATTGGAGAAGTGCATCATAATCTCACGCTTAGCATGGTGTAATGACAAACTGGAAAGGATGACACATTTTATATTTATCATTCCTATTACTTTATACTATCCCATATAAAAGTATTCACAGTAATCATCATGGCGTGTTTTTCTGGTTATATACAAAGTTACTGAAATTAAACTTCTCCAACTCAGAGGGCTTTGATTCCCTAAATGAAATGAAAATTAGGTAATGGGCACTTCCGATGATGTTCTCACCATTTATTAAAGGAGAAGTCCCATAGAAGTACAAAAAGGCAGGCTGGTGGGGGAAGGAAAATAATTGAACTGAACCATCCTCATGCCTCCGATGCGCTGGTCCTGGGTTCTGTTCACATCAGCTGGTAACTTGCAGCTCTGTTTGCTGCAACATCACCTCCCGGCTGAGTGATTGTTCACTCAGCCAATCAGTGACTGGGGCGGGACACCACCTCAGTCACTGACTGGATGAGCAGACGATCGCACAGCCAGGTCGTAACGTTCAGCTGTAGAGTATGTGACGTTTCCAGCTGAAGATGACAGCCTGCAGATATGAACGGGACCCAAGAGCGGTGCATCAGAGGCAAGAGGACAGGTGAATTCAGTTGTTTATTATTTTTCTGCCCCCACCAGCCTATGGGAATTTAAATAAATAATTTAGTCCAAAAAGTCACTGATCTGCAGTGCTGTAGTTATGCAAATCATATGATGAATATTCAATATGTCCCCCTTGGTTTTCAACAGTTCTCTCTATTTGCAAAAACATGACTACATGCCACTGCAGCTCCGCCCCAATGCATTTTTACCCGTTAACCAGAGCGAGTGTTAAACATGCTTTATTTTACACCCGCAGCTGATTTAGATTTTGAAAGTTATAACAACAGTGACACTTTAAGGGAGAAATCTCTTGTTATGGCCACAAAACTATTAGCAAGGGACTATGGACTTTTTCTTACAATTCTTAGTCTTTTTTTGGTCTCTTTAGTAGGAGAAGAGCTTAGCCGAACACTACTTCCAGTTCATTCTACCGATCAGTGAAAGTCTGAACACCCAGACTCTGTTTGACATGTCTTTGTAACAAACCAAAAACAAAGAGATACTCCAACAGCACCTTTTGGAGACCTCCAGTAAGGCCATGTAAGGAGATGATGGGATGCATGCTGGTTAGCCTACAATCCTTAGTGTAGGCAGCATAGACATTAAAGTAGAAGAAGGTCCAACAGCATCCGTAGTAAAGAAAATGTCCAATTTATTTTTTTATCTGGGTACAGGAAAGCAACATTTCGACGTAAGGTCATGAGGTCTTCGGTATGCTTGACAAAGACCTTTGGGTCGAAATGTTGCTTTCCTGTACCCAGATATGTAAATAAATTGGAAATTTTCTGATCTAGAGGCTGTTGGACCTTCTTCTACTTTAACAAGTCAAAAGTTTTGTTAAATAACAGTAATTTGGAAGACACACTTAAGTCCTGGTAAAACATCCAACCTAAGGACCCCAAGGCAATATAAGAGAAGAGCTATGCTACAGAACACAAGTTAGATGGGCCTGTTATCAATTATAATTTAAGTCTAGTGATTTCAAGTTATGATGTGACATGATGTCCAACCAGATAATTACCGTGAATACCGAGGGGAAGAGAAAAAAGTAGTACAACTTTTGAAGCTTTTTCCTGTATACCTGATATAATGTAAATCTTTTAACTATAGGTTTGAGAATGTCAGAATGCATAACTAGCATTTCTGCAGCAATTTGACTGCAAGGCATACATAGTACTTTTAACACATTAACATTAAGCCTGTCTATCTTATATTGGGTGACAACTTCTCCCATTACAGACCGGTGACGAGCGAAGCTTCAAACACATCGGGGGAATATGAAATCCTTCTGACTTTGATAGGTACTTGTGCCTCAGTGATAGATAATTCTTCAGAAGCCGAGCTACATTCAGCCGAGTTTGAAAGCCGCTCTTTGTTACTGAGCCAGAGTAACTAGTTTTAGAAACCCCTAATGCCTAGGCAATTTTTAGCTGTGCATTATGAAACGGAGAATTTGACAGCCGCTAAGGACCATTTCGAACACCTACGAAGCCTGTGTTCCTATATGCTGAAAAAAAAAAAAAAAAAATCAGATGCCATTTCTCCTTTGTGTGCATTTATATATAGCAAATCAAGCCGTTTTAAAAGCTCGTACTCGACTCGGCTCGAGTGTTCTCCGCCGGAACTAGTGCGCTGAGCTCGCACACCAACCATTTCAAGAAGTGAAAACTTTTCAGCATTCACGAGAACATTCCATGCTCAAACATTCCCAGATACAAAGGAGCAGGTTATAAATAAATGAAGCAGAATACCGAATGTTTGCTTTTTTTTTTCTCGTTTCTTTTTAGATTAAGGGTTCATGAAAAGGGAAATGAATCTCTTTTATTGTATACTCTTGTAGTCATGTATCAAACTTGATTGCTCGGAATTTTAACCTGAAATGATCATTGCTGCCTTCTGCAGCCGGCGAGAGTTCATGCACAGACTTAGCCGGGGGCTTCTAATTGTCAAGTGTGATGAAGAGGCATATGAAGAAGACAATAGATCGGGTTTGATACAAAGTTGATGTTTGTAGCTTTCAACATAGAAAGAAAAGAAAAAAAGAAGCCCAACCACAAATGTCACCATCACTATAGTTTTATCTAAGACGTTTTACTTAATCCATTCCTTTCCGTCGTCTGCCACGGGGACATGTTATGAATTATAATATCCACCAACCTTTCTCTCATTTCTTTTGTTTTAATTCTCCTAGCACTAAGCTGTCGCAGTGCTAACAATGATGGGGGGGAGAATTGTCTGCATCTAAAACAGTCATTTAATATTCATAATAATATTCAGAGATTACATTCCACTTGGTGAAGGAGAATGGATGTCAGCTCTTAAAGGAAATGTCCATCTTTTATTGCCATATTGTTCTTTAATCAAAATTTTATAATTTATATAATTTATTATTATATTTTTATAGGGGTTTCGGCACCATTTTACTAAACAGAGCTGCAAATTCCTAGCATAGACTTAAAAAACGATAAAATTATGGCTGCTTGTAGCTAACACTGGTGGGAGTGGGGGGCTTAGTTGTTTTCTGCATACTTTATTAAATTTAAAGTGTAAATGTCATTTAAAATATTTTTTCCCAGAAATCAATAGTACAAGGGCTTTTAAGAAACTGTGTTATAGGTTTTATTAGGCAAAAAAGACTCTTTCTATACTCGAAAAGCTGTTTTGCAGCCTCCCCCCTCAATTCTTATCTGCTCATTAGCAGGCAAAGTCATCTTCATTATAGAGAAACAAAGTGAAGAAAGGTTTGCTGAGTTCATTATAACCTATGGAGAGAGGAGAGGCCGAGGGGGATAAGTGAGCAGGAAGAGGAGACAAACAGCTATGCAGTTTGGAGACTGTCTGAGCACATAAAAGAATGGATTCACAGGTCAGAAAGGTAACCGCAGGTCTGGAAACTTGATTAGAGAAGATTGCAGTGTTATGTCATATTGATTGTCTGTTCCAAATTACAAGTTATAAGTTTATAGTGCGCACTCAGAATCAAACACCCTGACACATTGATGGTTAAGGTGGATCTCCTTTACTCAATGATGGCAGCCAGTTTATATACCCTGGGGCATGTGTTCTTCTACTAAGGCTTTTGTCAGTACTTCATTGGATGAGGTACATAAGGAGTTAGTTACGTAGCACTAGTGTTTATTAAGGTAAGCTGTAAGGAATGTAAACATCTCTACGTGTTTAGAAGGTCAGCGCCATATTGTAATGGCTTCACTAAATACACAAAATATCACATCCTTAACAGCAGGATGATGTGCCGTGCAGCAAAGCCTTTTCTTCTCTCCATGCTTCTTCATCCCCCTTGATCCCTCCCCCATCGATGCAGCATAATGCACACAGAAATCCAGCTTATTCTGAAGTGAGGGGGGAAGGCTGCAAAACATATGGAGCACATATGGAAACTGTTTTGCTTAATTAAATCTATTACAGAGTTTCTTAAAATCACTTATCCTTTTGATATATATATATATATATATATATATATATATATATATATATATATATGTATATATATATATATATAGATAGATATATAGATAGATAGAAATAGAATATTATTACTTCACAAAATTTCCTTGCAGGGAATTTGAAGCCCTTTGTAAGAAATAAGTCAACATAATACTGACCTAAGTAGAAAATTAACTAGAAAGGGGTCCCCAAGACTTCAGCTATTGATAGGTAAGATAGGTAAAAAAAAGAAAAATAAAGTGTCTGACTGGTGACTCAAAATTTGTGCAAACAAATTCACCTGGTTCCCTTGGATGTAGGCCTGCAACAGTTTGTGCAATTAAAAAAATAAATATATACAGTATATGCGTAAATGATAAATTAGAGGCAAATCCCGGATAATGGTTGAGAAAGTTGCATTTAAAAAAAAAACACATTTGTCCATGAAATACTAGTTTATAAATAGAACTTAGGCCAAAATGGGAAAAAAATCTGATTAGTCACCTAAAAATAGGCGCAAAGACCTATTCCTATGCAAATTTTCCCCATAGAGTTTGAATAAAGCTGCAGTGCACATATTTAAGGGGAACCAATCAGCCTATAAAGCTGCTGTACATCTTGCGTCACGTATCGTCCGCGGCTGCAGCAGCAGCTGTATACAGGAGGAAATGAAGTTTTAATCCTCGTGCATGGGGCAGGCAGAGGAGGGCAAGTAGTCATCTGGATGGCCCCCACGTCCCTGTGTAGTCACCACTCTCTGCCTGTCAGAGCGCTTGGAGGGATGATTGATAGGCAGAGGCCCGTTACTGGTTTTATATTGGGTTTAACATGGGGATGAACATCCAAAGCATACACTTGGGCGGAACATTTCAGTGAGATCACTCATAAAATAAGTCCTGTAATGGACTTCCTGTTCCTGTTGTACACTGTAGCCAGGAATTTAGCCAACTTTATCTCCCTACCATTACACCTTCTAGACTACAGTCATAGGAGCCTCTTACAGAATTTGTTGAGTTTCTAGCAGAAATCTGAAGTAAATCACAAACAGGAAGTTGGGCTAATTATTAGAACAGAGAAGGAAGTTGGCTTCAGAAAGCATAAAAAGACCACAGAAAGTAAAATAACCTTGTTTAGATATATATATATAAATTATTTTACAGTTAAAAATAGGTTTTATTGTTGAAAACCCCCTTTAACCCCCACTTCATTAGAACAGGGACTCTCAAAATCCCCATCCCCATGTTCAGTAAGGATTTCTTTCTTGTGGACAGATGATAGGTTGTAATCTTAGGATAACCCCTTTAAGAACAACGGGCTAATTCCACCCACTCCATGTTTAAAAAAAAAATGCATAACAAATACAACACAAACTATGAGAGCCAATATGAATATTATTATCCTAAAAGATTAAAATAGTATCTAAAACACACCTGTACAACTAGGCCACATAGATTTAAAGGGGCTAATGACAGCACGCTGGAATTATGCTATGTAGTTACACCACCTCCGGAAGGAAAAAGAAAAATCCTAAAAAAGTCCCTATGCGTTGCTCTCAACTCATCTGCTAAAGTTTCTGGAACAAATGAACTAACATAAAGCAGGTGAAAACTGTAATTACTTTGTACTGAATTTTTATTTAGCTAATAATAGACCGCTCAATCTTGCCTGTGCAGTGTTTGTTAAAATTGTTTTTAATTTTTTTGTGAAAAGTTCTGACGCTTCAACAGTTCAGGTTAACGCATTGACTTTACTCCAACAAATGGGGCTAATTGGGACTATTTAAAAGGAACCTGTTGTTAATTACATTCTGCCTGATCAATCTATGATCCACTCTTAAAATTCCCTTATGCCAGGTGTTTATCCATTTGCAGAAGGACACTTTCATCAGGACAATGTGCCATGCTATAAGAGTTGTATTCTCATGAATTGGTTCTCAGAACATGACATTGAGTTTTCTTTGCTTTTCTGGCCTTCAAAATTCCAATTTTTTTTTTTTTAAATGCCATGTTCGGCTGAACCAGTGCTCTTTTGTTTGGTAAAATTATTAAACTTTTGCTAAAACTTGGGTATTTTTACAGTATTCAAAGGCAGTTAGATGGCAAACCACTTCAAGCTTAGCACAGAGGCCAAGTGGTGCAAGATATCAATATCTCTTTCAGATGTGGCTCCAGAGTTTAGTGGCATAATGGTGCACCAGTCAGCCAATAATCAGGTCATCTGGAGCTTTGCATACCATAGGACTACAGAAAATGGGATAGTGGCTTCAAGAGTCCTTCATGAAGAAAACTCAAAGTATATGTATCATTAACTAGAGAACAACAAGGACCCAGTTCAGAGAATTATGTCCTTCAATACAAATTCAAAGCAACAAAAGGGTGACTGTTCTACAATGACCAAGTTGATGTCCAGATCTCAGTTCTATCGAGAATCTGTGCACTGCTTGAAAAGAGTACACTGGCTTGCAATAAAATAAGTGGCTGTTCATTTGCAAAATAGACAAATCAGTTGACTTGAGGCAATAGATCCGTAGTTGTGTTAGTATATATCCTCATTAGAGATGAGCAAACCGAACTTCCCGAACCAACACTTGTTCTAAACTTTGTAAAAAGAACTGAACTTTTTAAAAAAGTTTGGAAAGATGGTGGCCACACATCTAAAAAAAGAAATCCCCCCCCCCTTTCACCTATGGTGTCCTCCTATGAGTCTCTGGTGTCTTCAGCCACCTCAAGCCCATTCAGCCAATCACTGACTGAGATAGGAAAGCAGACAGAGATTTAGCTGAGTGGGCTATCCCTTTTGTCTCAAGAGTGAAAGCCCGCTCAGCCAATCACTGAGTGACTAAGACAGGACAGTGTCACGGCAAGTGATTGGCTGAGTGGGCTCTTACTCTCAAGACAAGTATGACAGTCCACTCAGCCAATCATTGGCCCATGGTGCTGTCCCATCTCAGTCAGTGATTAGCTGGGATTTTGGCAGCTGCAGGGGACATCTGGGGAGCACGTTAAGCTGTTCTAGTGCAGTTTGTTTGGTTTGGATGAACTCAAACTTTACGTTAAAGTTTGGCAAACATGTCGAGCTGAACTTTTAAAAACTTCGCTCATCTCTAATCCTGATTGAATGACTTCTTAATCATTCAAAAACAGGTATAAAGTAGGCAATGACATCAATAATTTACAGTAAATACTGTATAGTTCACAGATAGATCAACTCTGGTTCCCACTGCACTCATATGCCATTGCCTATTCACATAATTGTAACTTTTCCAACGTAACTTAAAATGACCTTCCTATAGAGTTACAGCAACAAAAGTGCCTCTGGTCCACAAACTCCAGTGTTAATAGGCTGCCCATCCTGGAGACCAGAGGGACTGGAAATGGCGTCTAATAGGAGAAACAGACTGCCTGGTAAGAGGGGGGAGGAGGGTAACTGTTTACCTTCCCATGCTAAAGCTAAAGAAAAATCTCGCTGGAGTGTAGTTTTAAATACAAAGAAGGAAATAAATCCCAAGGTGTATATTCAGGGATGGCCCCATAAATAAGTGCATCAGAGGATAACAAAGGCACAATTGACTAAAAACTAGAAACTAGAGATGAGTGAAGTGAATGTGGCTAATCAAGATTAGCTGCGAATCATGCGGTCAATTCCTGCCGATTTATTAATAAAATTTGCAAAAAAAAACCCACAATGGTGGCCGCACATGCCCTCACATTTTACATAAGGCGGAGGTGGCCAGTTGGCTGTGTGTGGAGTTGAGAGCAGGTTGGCAGCAGGCAGTTAGAGCAGAGCAGGGAGAGACTAACAGAGGGTTATAGGGACAGAGAGGAGGGGAATGGTGGAAATTGGCTGATTGACTTTTTTTTTTTTTTTTTTAATTGTGGTTTTCCAATTTTTGACACTTTTACAACAACATGCTTTAACAAATTTGTCCTTCTGTAATAGTCCCAGTATTGTAGCTACTATAGTTTTTGCTGTTTTAATTAAATTCGTTAAGATTCGATTCACGGATCTTAATGAGTTTGACCGAAAATTTGCGAAGCTCGCAAAACGAATTTACGTCTGTTTCGCTCATCTCTAAATAAAGCCATTAATTTGGAGAAATTGAAGTTCTTCCTTTTTTATTAAAAATTGTTAAAAATGGATTTAGTAGTAACATATCATGAATCCCACCAGTCATGAATAGTACATTATGTGCAGACCTCCACATTGTAAACTTCCTATACTTTGTGTTCTTTGCTAATTACCGTAATGATTTAGAAGCTTTCTGAAAATCCTCATCCCCCTCAATTCACACTAATATTTGCATGGCTGGATATCAACATTGCAAAGTAGTACAAAGTAGCGTACTCAGTACCGTAGCACAGGAAATTATTGATGGTTTCATTACAAAGAATAATGCGCCCTTTGGGACTGACTCATTTTTGTCTAGTAAATGAAATATATAACAGCGTCTGGTGTCTGATTGCAGGATATGTGAGCTTACTAAAACTCTGGGGGATTGAATGAAGATGTACTAGAATTATTATCAAGAGAAAAAAACGAGGGTTCCAAGAATGAGCCCTGAACCCAACAGCTAAAAAGTAACACTCAACAATTATTTACTTCTACATAAGAAGGGAAAAAATATAACTTTCATTAAAATCCACACAAGGCGCCTCATATTATCTCCCTGTGCCATGTAATCTAATGTCAACATTACTGCACAAACTATGCCTGCATTTTATATAAGTCGCAGAAAAGGAAGCATCAATGGAGACTATACATGGGTATACAAAACAGTGACCCAATAGCAAAGATCACTCAGGTCCCCTATTATGGTGCTGGATATTGTTCTTGATGTTTCATGGCTTTCCATAGTAATTTTTTAGGACTATAAATTATGATCACAATCGTCGCCCACAATCTGCAAAACTTTTGTCCGTTGTGCATGCACAATCCGTATTTTTTTACAGGTCCGCAAAAAATGGGAAGGCGATAGTTTAAGTTAAGGTGATCCATATTTTTTATGGACATTATGGATGTCACATCCGTAAAGTCCGTAAGGAATGCGGATCCCATAGACTTAAATTGGTCTGCAATTACGGTCCCACACTACAACATGTTCTATTTTTTCATGAAATTGATTGCAGACCCGTATAACTTCAGATGGTATGAAGCTCGATAAAAGTCAATGGGCCCTAAATTTGTCTGTAATTTCGGACTGTGTATAGCCAGATATTCCTCCAGGAAAGGACCGAGCCAAGGGATGGCTCCTGTAAGGAAATAACCAAAACTACCATATTAAGTGGCCCGTATGGTTATTATTCAACTCTATTGTTTACGAATCTAAGGATAAGCCGAAAGAAACACCAAAACCAGGTATCCATCCACAGACAGCTGTTTTGGGGTGTTGCCCCTCATCAGTGTGTCTGTTTTTGGAATAGCTTTGCGTTATGCCTCTGCTAAAAATGCCCTTCTTCAGAACTAAATATAAACAGGGTGAATTGGCATCATACCACACCATACATATTCCAGTCTTTAGCTGTTAAATTATGTCAGGACCTTTATTCTTTACAATAGCTGCAGAGTCACATACTGCTTGTGATACAGATACACGGAAAATTGCAATAATAACCTTCAACTTTACTAGTTTTAGCACTTTTAGCACCTTTTGTCAATATGACGAGAGAGGAAAGCATATTATTAAATACTAAAGAAAAAATGTTCACTTGCCAAAGGTGATAAGTATTCTTTACCATAAGAACTATGAATCTGTGGAATAGACTATCTTAGAAGCTGTTCACAGCTTAAAGAGAACCTATCATCTAATTTTAGGCTTCTTTATTATAAAATTATATGTGTCTCTTAGGCTGCATTCCCATGTTCCGCGTTCACTTCGCAGAGATTCCAACAGTTTCCCCGCTCCTGGCATGACATTGTTACACCATGCCGTATGGGGAAACAGTCCAGGACAGCTACAGCACCGGGACAGAGAATTAGGTGAGGCATTAGAGACTGCAAAAGTGGTCTATATCTTTATGGATACACAAAGGGACACATATACTTTTATAATAGGGACACTTAGTAAAACACATTGATCTCATGCCGCTGGAAAGCGCAAAACCACAGAGCATTGAAGAAATGGCGGGCAAAGGATCATAGGTACCGGCACAAGCCCATAAAAAAAGAGGTATAAGGCTGGGTTCACACTGTTTTCTTCACACCCGTGGGGTTTTCTTTTAACCTGTTTAATGAAAAAAAATGGATTAAACGCCGATGGATGCATCTGTTTGAATCCGTTTTTGTGTACGTTTAAAAAAAATAGATGCATTTTGATCCATTCGGTGATCCTTTTTTATAATAAAAGTCAAAAGAGAAAAAACACAAATAAAAACGGAAGCAGACAAATGCATCCGTTTTTTCATCCCCTTTTCATCCTTTTTTTTTTTTTGCATAAAACGGATGAAAAAATGGACAGCAAAAACATAGTGTGAACCCAGCCTACAGAGAAAAAGTGGCCAAAAATGAAAAAAAAAATAATTAAGAATTTAAAAAAAAAAAAATCAATTGGTTCTCTTAACCCTTAGAGGAGTCGGCCAATTTCAATTTAAATATTATTAGTTTTTTCCTCCTTGTGCTTAAAAGGCCATAGCAGTTGCATTTTTTTCACCTAGAAACCCACATGAGCCCTTATTTTTGGCGCCACTAATTGTACTTTCCAATGACAGGCTGAATTTGTTCATACAGTACATTGAAAAGAAAGAAAAAATTCAATGTGTGGTGAAATTGAAAAAAACAAAACAAAAAAAACACATTTTTTTTATTTGAAGGGGTTTTTGTTTTTACGCCGTTTGCCCAGGGGTAAAACTGACTTATTATATGTTCCTCAAGTTGTTACGATTATAACGATATGTAACATGTATAACTTTTATTTTATGTGATGGCTTGTAAAAAATTCAAACCATTGTTAACAAATATATGGTCCTTAAAATCTCTCTATTCCCAGGCTTATAGCGCTTTTATCCTTTGGTCTATAGGGCTGTGTGAGGTGTCATTTTTTGCGCCATGATGTGTGCTTTCTATTGGTACCTTGATTACGCAAATGCGAGTTTTTATCGCTTTTTATTACAATTTTTCTGGATTTGATGTGACCAAAAATGCGCAATATTGCACTTTGGGATTTTTTTGTGCTTACGCCGTTTATCGTGTGAGATCAGGAATGTGATAAATTAATATTTTGGGAGATTACGCACGAGGCGATACCAAACATAATTATTTATTTTTATTTATAACATGGGAAAAGGAGGGTGATTCAAACTTTTATTAGGGAAGGGGGCTTTTATTAATAAAAACACTTTGTTTTGTTTTTTTACACTTATACTAGAAGCCCCCCTGGGGTAAGTCCCTGGGGGACTTTTAGTATAAGTAGACCGATCTCTCATTGAGATCTATGCAGTATAGTTATACTGCATAGATCAATGAGAACGGCACTCGATTGCTTTTGGCTGCTGCAGCCAAAACAACCAAGTGCCGAGCTGGGATCAGCGCCATTACGGCGCAGACCCCGACCAGGTAAGGACACGGGGCAATCCCCCCACTAGACACCAGGAATGATGCTGCAAGAAGTAATCAGATGCAGCTGTCAAATTTGACAGCTGCATCTGATTACTTAATTAGCGGGCACGGGGATTGGACTGTGCCCGCTAATAGCCGCGGTCCCGGGCTACAAGTGGCACCCGGGACGGCGGCGGTTCAGAGTGGGGTCGGCACGCGGCCCAGCTCTGTACACCCCTAGGCGGCTCAGGACTTACGGGTACGCCCAGGGTCGTCTAGGGGTTAAAGAAAAGGCACCTGCTTTTTCTTTTTAAAATAACTGTCTTTGCTAATAAACTCAATGGACTTTCAAAAAAAGAACCACACCAAAAATTAAATGAACTAGAATAATGTACCAACAGCCTTCATTCTAATGTCGGGCACCCAAAACGTGAAGTGACTGAAAAAACGCCATGTGAACATAGCCTTAAGAAGAAAAAGGCGATGGCATGGCCCCCACATAGCTCTGATCTCATTGAGTCAGTCTAGGATTACATGAAGAGACAGAAGGGGTTGAGCAGCCTACATCCTCAGAAGATCTATGGTTGGTTTTCCGAGATGATTAAACAACCTCCCCGCCATGTTCTTTCATAAAGTGTGTGAAAGTGTACCAAGAAGAATCAATGCTGTTTAGAAGGCAAATGCGGTCGGACCACATATTGATTTGATGTAGATTTCTCTACTGTTTATTCGCTTTGCATGTTGTTAATAAGAATAATGATTAACACTTGAAATCACTCTTGCCTTACAGCATTTTTTTCGGCACCTGCCTGAAACCTTTTCACAGTACTGTGATATGTAATGGTCAGGGGCTTAAAAAAAACGGCTTAGAACATTCATACTTATGTAAATATACAGTTCTTGTATACATTTTGATTTAGTTTGATCACTGCTTGGAATAAGGAGGACAAATTTCTCATTTAGGGCAAATTGTATTGTTGTTTTTTTTTTATAATTTCTTCTGGATCTAAAAGCAAACAAAGTTTTAAATTTTACTTGTGGCCCTTTGCCTTCTTCCACATCCTCCATATCATCCACATCCTCCCATCCCTTGGTTAAACATGATGGACATAATATAGGTAATTCATTACCCAGTGCAAACATTTCTTCTGTGCATAAATTATGTGGGTATTGCCCCTCTGTACATAAACAAAAATACAGTGTTGCCTATGCTTGTTATGACCTCAGCACAGTCCTTAGCTCATAGTATACGTTCGAGAGTGCACTCTTAGTCATGATTTTGCATTTGTATTCCATGTTTTATTTGCACTTTTCTGAACACAGCTCTATTTCTTGTGCTCTGCTGATTGAACTCTTACCACACCTATCTCTTTCCTAATACTTCCCTAAAATTAGAATCAACGGAGCCGCATCACAGAGGGAAGATCGCCGCACTGGGGGACGGCAGGCCCACCTGCAGTGCTTCATGATGGACCGGTGGTCAGGAATAGAGCAGTGCTGTGAATGGGAATCGGACAGGGTTTAAAATAAGGCACGGCACCAGCATCCTGTCAAAAAAATAGCAATGTACCTAGTGGTACACAAGCCTAAAGGACAGAAATAGTGGCACCTAGTGGTACATTTGCTTTAAACTTTTATTAGGTCTTGGCTACTAGGTGTTTTCGTTCTATGCAATCTGTTGTTCACTGCCTATTGTTAGGCTCAGTCCATCTCTAATAACAGAGACCAGGATGGGGCTTAGCTAGTGCTGTATGCAGGAGAGAGAAACATCTAAACTGTGCACCTGCAATCTGTGAGTTTGCCTCTATCCCCCAGAGGATCCACTTTATCACCGAAAGGTAAGGCTTCTTTCTCATCAAAGATGCTGTTTCTGACATTTCTTCACATAGTACCTTTCAAGTAGACTAGAATCCAGTAGATACTAGTCTTGAGAATCAGTAGCTAGCAAATTAAATAAAATGTACCATGCGGGGGCTCCTCCCACTGGGGGTTGGTCGGCCCGCCTCCAGTGCTTCACCCCCGGCTGGTGCCCAGGAATAGATTGACGCCGTACGTAGGAACCGAGCTGTGGTTCAAAAAAAAAAGACTGCGGCACTTGCTTCACCGCACTGGCGCCATTCTATCCATATGCAACACTTAAAGCGAATGTACTGATGGTACATTTCCTTTAAAAAGTAAAAGGGTAACCATGACAATACATCAGGGCATCAATAGTACAATGTGATACTCATACAGGAAAATTCTTTAAGAAGAATAATTCCCAATGGATAAATAAGAATAAAAGGTTCTTTTTGTGTTACAGAAATTTGATTTCCTCCCGCAGTTTCTGCCCACCTCTTAATATTATTTGGGGGAAGTAACTTCACAGTATATTTCAGCCAGAAGACTGGAGATGTACTCGAAGTAAAGATGCCTTTTTTACACTGAGATAACTTAATAACCATCAATTTCAAACCTGGAGAGATGCTGTATTTCTTTCTGTACTTAAATGTTACTTTAAGTATAAAATGAGTCCCCAAGCAACATATTACTTATCACACTGCACTATCCAGTACTGGGAAAGTAGGAACACAATGTTCAAAGCTATTTTCAGAAATTACAGTGTTTAGAAAATCCAAAATATTACTAGATGCAGAGAATCACTAAGTTTGTCCAATAGTTTAGCAACTAGAGGGAGGATGTCTGCTTCACAGTCTCCTTGAACTAGGCGCTATGACGTGTACATTACATAATGTTAAAAACTCTTTGTGCTTATATAACTATGATGCCGCTAAGAGATTTAACTCTTTGAGAAAGGTACTCTGCTTTAGCCCCTTAAAGCAGAAGTCAGGTGAAAATTTTTATTAGAGTTTTGTATTGTCGCCCAAAAGTTATACAAATCCCCAATATACACTTATTATGGGAAATGCTTATAAAGTGCTTTTTTCCCTGCACTTACTACTGCATCAAGGCTTCACTTCCTGGATAACATGGTGATGGCACTTCCTGGATAACATGGTGATGTCACTTCCTGGATAACCTGGTGATGTCACTTCCTGGATAACATGGTGATTTCACTTCCTGGATAACATGGTGATGTCACTTCCTGGATAACATGGTGATGTCACGACCCGACTCCCACAGCTGGGCCAGGTGTCTCCAACATCCCAGAGAAATGGCTCACGGCTTTTGGAGTCAAGTCACACTTTATTGGTATGCTACGCGTTTCGAGGGTGAGAATCCCCTCTTCATCAGGCATCTGACATGTGAGATTGCTGTAAAACTCAGAATGGCAGATATATAAATGATTGTAGGTGTAGTCTGGTTAGATACTGGGCTTCCACATATATACAAAGAATAGCAACCTCAATTTGGACACTATTACCCAGAGACACTCTCATAGCAGGACCTCCAACTAGCATTTTTCAGCAGGCTATTGCTTTCCCATACACACCAAGGGTTTCTTAGGAATGTCTCTGCCAGATTGCCACACTTTCAAGGCCTGTCTGATTGCCAGATTTACAACCAGTCGAGCATTTACGGCAACAGCTAGGACACCAACTTTGGCAACCTACGAGTGGGCAGCTTCAACATCTGTGAGTAGATGTGCTCACTAGCGCCATCTTCTTTTAATTGTTCAATTGTTCCCCAATAAACTTATCCTTTAACTCTAAGGCTATGTTTCCATGTCTTTTTTTAGAGGAAAAAACAGGAGTTGTTTGATAATGACAGCTGTTAATAATGATTATGATCCCTCTTTACATGCACCATTATATAATAACATTATTTTTAAAATAACAATGGGTGTCATTCCACATAAAAACACGTTGTGGACCATAAATTACCTATATCCTCATTACATTCCTAGATATAAAGTTTTATTCAGTTCACTAACAATAACTCCTCCTTAGAACCTTGCTGTATGTGTACTTTTGCTAAATCTTTTAAAAGAGAAGTCCGGGCTCTAACTTTTTTTTTATAAGAGTAGGGGAGTTGGTGGCTGAACATACTGACATGCACTTGTCTGCTGTCCTCTGCTCCAGGTGCCAGTCCCCTGGAAACATCTAGGTCTGAGCAGGGACCAGAGTCATGATGCCAGTCACCATCCATAGCGGGGTCCTGCCTTGGCCGCTGATTGACTGGCCGGGCCTGACACATCACGACCCAGGTCCCCATTTAGACCAGGTAACGTCCGGGGGGCCAGGAACTGGAGCGGAGGACAGCGGACTAGGGATGGTCCGAACCGTATGAACCCGAACGCTCGGCAGCAGATTCCCGCTGTCTGCCAGCTCCGTAGAGCAGGCGGATCCAGCGGGAGGAACGCCTGGAAAACTGGAATACAGCCTATGGCTATGGCTGTATCCCAGTTTTCCAGGCGGTCCTCCCGCTGGATCCGCCCGCTCCACGGAGCGGGCAGACAGCGGGAATCATTACCGAGGGTTCGGGTTCCAGCACTGGGGTCCGCTGTAGGGATGGTCCAAACCGAGTTCGGTTCTGGTTGGTCCGAACCAGAACCGAACTCGGTTTGGACTATCCCTACAGCGGACCCCAGTGCTGGAGCCAGGGAGGAAGGTGCATGTTGTTATGCTCAGCCACCTCCTCCCCGACTCTTTTGAAAAAAAAAGTTAGAGCCGGGACTTCTCCTTTAAAACACTTGTTTAGAGCAAAGGTTTTAATACTACGATACTAGAGCAAAGGTACAAACACAGCAAAGTTCTAAGGAGGAGATATTGATATTGAACTGAATAAAACTTTATATCTAGGAATGTAATGAGGATATAGGTAAGTTATGGTCCCAGGCTCTTTTTTGGGGGGGGGGGGGAGTCTGAGTCCTGACTTCTCCTTTAACTAGAGAAAAGCAAGGCGTAGCTAGGATTCATGGGGCCCCATAGCAAAAACTTTTAAGGGCCCCCCCTGCCCTACGAACAACACAAAGTACTGCATATATATACAGTATATACGCTATATATATATATATATATATATATATATATATATTTATATATATATATATAAATATATATATATATACACACACACACACACGCACACTGCTTTACTGCTTTTGCACTGATAACCGCTGACCTCTGCCGGGAGCTCTGCACATTTTCCTTTCCTTCATGATTGCCAGCTGGAGAACAGAGGTCAGAGGTTATCAGTGCAGTGAAGCAGAGATCTCTATCTTCTGCTTGTTAACCCTTTTTTGTGTTGCAGCATGTAAATAAACATTGGGTCACTAAAACACTGCAGTATATAAGGAGTTAAGCAGAAGGACACACGCTGTTACCTTCTCCCCCAAGCCCCCCTCCTGCACGGGCCCCATAGAAACTGCCTACCCTGCCTCTATGGTAGCTACGCCACTGGCCACTAGTTTCCGGTTAGATTTCCGTTCTCCAGCTCTGAGCTTTGTAACCCCCTTACTGTGCTAAATCCCATCTTCAGCAAAAGTTTACCTTTGTATCCGAAGAGGACTGATGATAAAGTATACCGCAGGATGATTGGATGAAAGGATCCTAACTGCTCGGTGCTTGTACTGCAATAAAAATAACCGTATGCAGCCGTAGCCACAGAATCAACCAGCTCATCTTCATCAGTGTGTATGGATATGGAAATAGCTGGTCTTATAAATGGAAACAGTGACATGTGAAGCTAAGGGAAAAAAACAAATACTGACTCTGGAGAAGCACTGCTGACTTTGTATCCCTGTCCCCAAAATCATAATGTAGCAGCCTGAACGCCTCAATTATCTTTCTCGTAAAAATATCTCCATAAATATGCATTAAAATGTAAATATGGAAGTGGCGCACTCTCTGGGTACGGAAAGTATTATTTCAGCAGTTCTGTGTGTGCAGGTTGTTCACTTACTTATTCATCCTCTTCTAAAAGGTTTATGTGAGCACAGACTAATGATAACTACCGGCTAATGAGATGTAAGTGCTCCATAAGGTCTGACACCTCCGATATGGCACTGACAATACCTTACTGCATCTTATTGTTTGATCTTCCCTATATGGTACGTCTCTGTGGCATATACCCGCTCTATATATACTCTGAAAGACTAATTATGCTTTTATCTTGTTTGCACATAGAAAAGAGGACAGAACATTTCCAACTAAAGTCAAGAAATCGACATTAATCATACTGTACGCTAGATTCTCCTCCTTACTTTTTTAGCTACTTCTGTTACAAGTGAAGAATTCATCACAGATAATTACCCGACTTTTCTAAATTTGTGCTACTATTGTTTAAAGGGGTACTCCGGCCCAGGGGTATTTTTCAGTTATAGCCGGGGATGGGGTGGTTATGCACGGCGGAAGTCACTTACCTACCCCGTTCCAGCGCCGGGTCCCGGATCACGCCGCCCATTCCACGGCCGCTTCCTGGTGTGAGCTGCCGCATCAAGGCAGCTCAGCCATTTTGCGGCCGTAGCAAAATCCCGCCTCAGCCGCTGAATGGCTGAGCTGCCTTGAGACGTCACAACTCATGCGGCAGCTCACACCAGGAAGCGGCTGCAGGACGGGTGTACTGGGCGGCGCAATCCGGGACCCGGCGCTAGAACGTGGTAGGTAAGTGACCTCCGCCGTGCATAACCACCCCATCCCCGGCCATAACTCAAAAATACCCCCAGGCTGGAGTACCCCTTTAAAGGATGTAGTTACATTTGCACTGAAATTTTTTTCTGCCCTACAGGAAGTGGTGTATTCTTTCCAGTCTGACACAGTGCTCTCTGCTGCCACCTCTGTCCATGTCAGGAATTGTCCAGGGCAGTAGCAAATAACCATAGAAAACCTCTCCTGCTCTGGACAGTTTCTGACATGGACACAGGTGGCAGCAGAGAGCACTGTGTCAGAGTGGAAAGAATACACCACTTCCTGCAGGACATACAGCAGCTGATAAGTACTGGAAGACTTATTTTTAAAGAGAAATAATTTACAAATCTCTATAACTTTCTGACACACGCTGTTTTTAAAACTTTTTTTTCCCTCTGGAGTACCCCTTCATTAGAAAGTCCAACTATTTTGTTTTTGCAGTCTGTGTAACTCTTTCACATAGCTGATTGCTCATGTTTTACGTATCCGCAAAAATTACTGACAAGCTCCAGTACGGACCATAATTGCAACACAGATTGTTTCATAAAAGTCTATAGGAATGTCCTATAGACAGTCAGCTTCTCCAGCAGCAGCGCAGGGAGACGGGAAATGGCACCTCAGCCCCCTGCGCTGCTGCTGCTGGAGAAGCTGACGGCTCGGTAATGGCCGCTTCGTCCTGAGGGTTTAGAGAGGCGGCGGCGGCGCTCAGTGTCATTGTGTGGGTAAGACGGCGGGTAACAGACAGTAGCCGTGCCCAGGCCTGGCTCTCCTTCTGAGGCCTGTATTGCAAAGAGACCCTGGGTACTCTGTGTGTGTCCAGACATAGCTGGCACCAGGCCTCCCAGTAACCAATCATAAGGGGCCCGGAAGAACACCCAGCAGTGGTGTCCCTCTCTGCTTCCCCAGTGCTGCTTCACCACCGCAGCACATCTCCGTGCAGGGACGCTGCTGCTGGGTGTTCTTCCCGGCCCCTCTATCTCTCCTCCTCAGGGCTGGTGCCGGAGTGCGTACTTCTGCTTTGATGTTACCGGGGATGCAGCAAGGTGAGCGCTCCTGCACAAGACATAAAATTCGGGGGTCCCGACCACCAATCCTGCCTGCAGCCTAATTCTCCTCTGAGACCGGGGCCTCAAGTACAGGAGCAGCACCAGGCAGAGTTACGCACCCAGGCACCAGCCCTAAGCTACCTGCCTCTTTACTTGGCTTGCACGCCGGGAGGAGAGAGTGAGGGGCCGGGAAAAACACTCAGCAGCGGCATCCCTGCTAGTATTTTGGGACTTCTGTTCTACATATAGCGCGCCCCCTGCTGGACCCTGCCGGAACATACGGCTTGAGACGTGACGTCACGATTTTTATGAGGAAGTAAAGCCTGTCTGATCTACTATATTGAGGGAAATTGCAGAATACGTGCATTTCCCATAATAAGTGTATATTAGAGAGTTGTATAACTTTCCTAATGTAATGACATATTTAAAAATATGTTTTGCCCAGAGTACCCCTTTAACCACAATACTTCTTGATATGCTACTGTATATTTATCCCCTAAAATTACAAATTTTAAAATCAGCAAAAAGGTAAAATCAGAAGGTTTCCAGTTGCCATCTAGCTGACCCCCCCGATGGGCTACAACTACACTGTATGTAATGTACACACTCCTTATCTGTTGTGGCTTTGATCTGGGGATGGGAGGATCCTGGGGCAGATTGTGTCTGCCCCTTAGTGATAACTGATTTTAGAGTGTTCAGATTTTGGTACCAGTGTTATGTTTTAACCCATTAAGGATCGGGCCAATTGTCACTTTTGCGTTTTCATTTTTTCCTCCTCGCCTTCTGAGACCCATCCACTTACAGGGCTATGTGAGGACGCTGCAGTGCGAACGCAGGGTTTAATGTGTTGGCAGGCTATCGCAGCAGCCTGTCATTAACGGTAAGGGCCTGGCTACAGATAGCAGCCAGTCCTCACCTGCTATGGAGCAAGCTCAGGTCCTGAGCCCGCTCCATAGCCCAGGACCCCGGCAGGGCGTACATTTACGTCCCCCTGCACCAAGGCCCAGTTGTGGAGGTGTAAATGTACACCCATGGTCATTAAGGGCTTAAACTGAATAACAACCTTTATTTGTGACCAGTTCTTCATCCTGTGTCTCTACCTAAATTGGGCTATTGGCCTCCCCTTTGTGCCAAGTAAGTCTTCAGTATGATATATTCATCATCTATTTAAGAACGACCCTTTGCTGGGCCAGTCCGACTGAACCATAAGAAAGCATAGATCATAGGAACCACCATGAGGAAGCTGCCAAGGATCAATGAACAGCAACCCAGTAGACCTACAGCAATGGTCTCTATACACAATGATCTAAAAAGACAGCTTGTCTTTAAGATTCTCCTCAGATTGATTGTAACCATTAGGACAGCTGTAAATAAAGATAGTACTCACTCTGCTAGCATAGTCTTCAGCACTTTTGCCTCACCACCACATGAAAGAAAAGTCTGAATAGCCCCATAGTGCTAAAATCCCCTTCTCCAGGCTGTGCTGTCCTGCTCTATGGTGACTCTGTCCTTAAGATGGCCAACATAGAGGAGCATGTGACTATGCCCCACCCTTTATGTCCACCACTGAGCCTGTTTATGCATATGGAGGACACTTGGGGCGGAGCATGGTCACCTGTTTCTTCCTGCTTGGCTATCTTATGGACTGAATAACCATAGATCAGGACAGCACAGTCTGGAGAAGGGAAGTGTGATTTTAGCTCTATAGGGTACACAGGGAGATGCTGTCAGTAAAAGCAGTGAGTACATTGAGCTATTTTACTATAAAATGGCCAGCTCCTTTAAACGAGAATTCCAGCCAAACATAAAAAAACAGGGTGGGCAGGGGAGAAGGGAACATAATAATGAAGTGATACTTACCCACCCCAGTGCCCCTGCAGCACCACCAGCTTACTCTCAACCTCCCTTCCCCTGATATTTCCCGACCTTGAGATGCCACAACCGCTAGAGAGGGGTCAGTCACTGACTGGCTGAGCAGGCATTTCTCAGCTGGATCATGGCATCACAGGACCCGGAGTTACAGGAGACTGGCTGGTGACAATGAGCTTTGCACTGCAGGGGCACTGCGCCAGGTAAGTATCACTTCTTTATTATGTTGCTACCAATTCCTTCCCCCCCCCCGTTTTTTTTTACATTTGGCCGGAGTTCTCCTTTAATTGATAAAATCGAAAACAAATCTGCAGTAATTCAATACCATGTGAACATAGTCTTTATATTCCATTTTTTTTTGGGGGGGGGGGGGTGGTTGTTGAATTTCACATTCTATTGCAGTTCAGCAGCTTTCTACTGTAAACAGGTACACAATTATGTGATTTTCTGGATTACAGAAGTTTTACAGTATACAGTATATTGTACTTGTATTGTCTTACGGCTTATTATGGTTATTTTTTTTTTCGTTCATATTTGACCAAATCACTTTTTCAACATGTGAAAAATGAATGAATTAACTTGATTTTAATGATGATCTGTTATGCAGTTTTAGGCTCTCAAAGGGAGCAGTGTCTGGCAGTGTCTAGCTGTCCATACATTATTCCACCGCTCTGCATTTTTGAAGCTGAAAGTTCTTGCATAGTGTATGAATCTACATCTCTATTTTGTAATATAAAATGCACACTATGGTAACGCGATCACCAACACGAACCCTCTAATGTCACTCTAAAATGCAGTTGTAATTTTAACAATATTACAAGCCTTGCTGGATTATAGATAATGAAAAGTACACTTATTTCTAGTGCGTCTCCAGAGGCAGAATATTCCATTTGATTTCTGGGACTTCATTAGTGATTCCTGTAGACAAGAGACAGTCCCTTCAAGTTCTACTTAAATGATGTCTCCAAATCTTTCCACTAATGAACATCATACGTCTTGAAGGAATTCATAGTACATGCTCTCTCAGTTTAGTCTCATTATTTTTTAGGAGTCTACGTTTTTTTACTACTTTTTTATGGCAGAGGGATAGGTTTAAGGGGCAGCCTTGCATGGAGAACAGAACAAGCTTAATAAATTAAAAGTGACAGCTTTAAAGGAAACTCATATAAATACAATTAATTTACAGGATAAACAGATTCAACTGACTTTTCAATGGAAGGTTCAGCTGTGACATTATGTAGCAGGGTAGACTTTTTTGGTTTTACATTTTGCTTGTATGAGTAGAAATAAGAAGGGGTTATATGTAGGGAAGAGCGAAGCCAGGAAAGATGAATTTGAAACAAAGTTTGCAAAAAATTAACTTAGTTAATGAAGCAAATTTTTGCAAGTTGGTTTCCAAATTTGTTCAAAATTTTGGACATACAAAAAAAAAATGGTATGCTCACCTGTCTGCGCTCCCCCGGTGTCCCCCTCTGTGTCTCTGTTTTCTCCAGCCCACTCAGATGACTGAGATGCGATAGTGCCGTGGCCAGTGATTGGTTAAGCGGGCTGTCACTCTTGTGTCTTAAAGGGAACCAATCATGCCAAAAACAGCCCTAACACTAACGAAAAGTGCTGGTACATCGCCCATCAAGCTTCCCAAACCTACCCTTGTAGCCTGTGCAGCGTAGTACTGCAACATCTTCTCCCACTGTACTGCGCATACGCATCATAGTAAAGACCCACCCAGCACTGTGACTAGATGGAGGAGGCACACGACCAGATGACTACTTGCCCGGAATTTACATACAGCTCGGGAGATTATAAAAGTAAGATTGCAGATTATATACAGATGGGATGCAGGCTACAAGTGTATGTTTGGTAAGCGTGCTGGGTGATGTACCAGCACGTTTCCTTGTTAGGGATGTGTTAGGCTGTTTTTTGGTGTGATTGGTTCCCTTTAAGTGAAAGCCAGCTCAGCCAATCGCTGGCCGCTGCACTGTCCAGTCTCAGTCAGGCAGTAGGCTGCGGAGGACACCGGAGACCAGATACTGAGGACATTGGTTGAGCGCGGACTGGTAAAAAAAATGCGAACCTGTGAAACCAAACTTTTAAAAACTTTGCTCATCTCTACTAATATGTAAGTGATTATCACCTCAAGTTATAATATAGTGGCTGTCCCACCTTATCTCCAATTTCTTACATAGGCATACAGAGATCCTTTACTACGGAGGTATTTTTTTCTTAAAAACAATGGCTATAATCCAATGCCCATAGTACACTACATTATGGAAGATTCATACAAGGACACACAGAGTGCCCACAGCTCTGTACTACAGAGCCGCTGGGACCCCATGTGCCTGTATACAGCCTACAATAACACAATCTCAATATTGTATTATAGACTGGTGACTGTTGTCTATAGGATAATAAGTTAACTTACAGTAAGTAAACCCAAACGTTTGGCAATTGAGTCCCGCTGCCTGGAGAAGATGGATGCAGCCATCGGCAGCAAGATTTCAATGTCGAGCGGTCAGGTTTGTGCAAACCCTAACTTACCGTACATTCGCTCATCTCTATAATTCACAATAACTTTTAACAATCATAGAAAAGATAATGATGACTCTAGTAGTTTCATTAATGCTAGTAGTTTAAGACACATGAGCCATATATATATATATATATATATATATATATATATATATATATATTTGAAAGGACTCTGGAGATTAAAAAAAAAAAAGGTATAGCCAGGATCATGATGACTAGCCCTATCGAGCCATTAGACACTTTCACAGATTTTTTTTCCACGTATACAATCAGATGAGTCATCAAATACAATCGTTGTACTGAATATGTCGTCATTTCTTTGTCATTTTGAATTTTAGTCATTCTACTCCAGACTCTACAACTCTGTAGACATGACTGTAACACAATCTGTCGTCTAGTAAAATCTGGCCCAATTCCCAGTTTAGGTGATTAGGGTAAAGCTACCAAAATATTCTAATTAACAGCACTGAGATACACAAACGAGAAAGTGTAAAAACAGATGGTTTGGTGACATCGAGCCTCTCCTGGAGTTTATAGCTCCCCACTACTACTAATAATACGTTCGCTATTCAAAAAAAGGATGGCAACATCAGGGTTAAATTTGTTGTTGTAGAGAAAGGGTTTAGAGCCATATGAAAACATCAACGTGTAAAGCATTTCCACTATATCTCCTGGAAAAAATTTTTTTTTATATATATAAAATGTCGAGCCATAGTTGGGGGACTTCAGAATCTCGTAAATATAATTATTTCTAAAAAGACAGTTCTCCATTGATACAAAAACTGTTCCTAATATCATAGCGGTACAGGTATGAGAGCTGGGAAACACTGAAGAAACTTCAAACAGCGGATCGGTGCCAGGAGTCAGGATAGACCATCAATTTTATAAAGCTGGATAGCCTCTTCGACATAAAGTAGTAATATCATCTTGATATCTCAGTGACTCGCTTTTTATTTATTTATTTTTTATAAGGGCCCCACAGCCCCATATGGTGCTTGTGGTGGCTCAAAGTGGTCGGAGTCTATGAACAGTCAAAAACAAGTGAATTTACCTGCCCCCGTGCCTCCATTGTGCCACTTCAGGTTCAGTTCATCTGTCATCTTCTGCTGATAACTGGGTACAACCCCGGCGGCAGCAGTGTCATGGCCGGCTGATCGATTGCCCGCTCAGCCAGTCAGTGACTGGGGCGGTGTCCCGCTCAGCATGGGTCGTGGCATTGCAGCTAGGCGAGCTAAAGGACCCCGGTTAAGATGAACGGGAACCAGGAACGGCACTACAGAGGCCCGAGGAGGGATTTGTTTTTTTCTCACCTACCGCCACCTGTCTACCGTTTTTACAGTTCGTGGGACTCTTAATGGGTGTCGCGTAAACAGTGTAGCACTTCAAGCTAAACTGTTTTCACATTTACAAAACTCCCATTAACCTCTATGGGAATTCCATGTATAAAACACTTTTCTGCATCAGTGACATGCAGTACGTCAGACTTAGTAGCCGCTGCAATAGTACGCCAAGATTCTTCTCGACAATTAACACCCACAGTTTTTCTCCCCTTAGGACATAAAATGCACGTAGGCTATTAATGCCCAGGTGCATAACTTTACATTTGTTCACACTGAACCTAATTTGCTAAGGAGATGCTTAAATACTCATTGTGTAGAAGTCGGCTTGTAATTTATGAACATCCTCCATAGAACAATCTACGGCAGAAAAGATGTTGCCCTTTCAGGAATATTATTTTTTAGATATTGACGACCTGTCTCCAGAATAGGCCATCAATACCTGATCAGCGAGGATGCTGAAACCCCTGTCGATCGGCTCTTTGGGTGAGCCATGTGAGGCACCCAGATGTACACAATGTATATCAGCTGCAAGCTTCAGCTCAGTAAATTGAATAGTGGTGGAGCAGGGTTACTGCAGTACAGTTGAGATTCAGAACTTGGCGCTACCATTACACAATATATAGAGCAGTGGCTTCCCACAGATGCACAGTACATTGCGTACACCCATGTGCTTGATCAAACAGATGATCGATACGGTTCCCAAGTGTTGGCACACCACTGATCAGATACTGATGGGATATCCTCAGGGTAGGTCATCATTATCTGACACTGAAGAGCCCCGTTAAAGCATGCTTATTGTTTATCTATAGTTCTTCTATATTAAGATCACATCAAGGTGTTGGGGCTGTTCTCCATGAAAGGAAATATCTCTCCTGTGGTTTGTTTTTGGTTGGCATGGCCTTAAAATCTTGGGAAAACGGCAATAAGATCGCCATGGCATTTTTTGTTCTTTTTGCAGAAACAGATGTTGGAAGTCAATGGAAGTTTATGATCCGTCTTACACTCATGGCTTTTTTTTCTTTTTTTGGGGGGGGGTCTCTCCTCTCTGGTGCTCTGTTTTTTTAGGCTCTTTGGCAGTTTTCTCAAAATGCAGCATCTTGAGGGTGTGGCTATTATTTTTCTTTTTTTTTTTTTGCACACTGACTTTTTTTCTACTGTAGTCTTCAATGGGATTGTTCTGGTTGTCTTTTTCTCCAGCTCTGTTGTTTTGTTCGCACTACTCTCTGGCAAATAAAATTGTTAAAGGAAATATTTTCTCGTCATATTTGATCCTGAAGACCAAGTTTGTGAGCCACCGTTTATTATCCAACCCAGTGATAACTCACCTGCAGCCCAACGTTTCTAATGGATATCATCTGATGTGTTTGTACCTCAACAGTTAAAAAATAGTTATTTTCTTGGCGCCAATGTTCCAACATCACCGAACATCTTGATTCCAAAACTCTACAGATCTTATCTCTTACAATAACTGGTGGTCTCCTGTGGGAGGGATGTCAAAGATTTTTGGACAATAATATGGAAGGATATTTGGATCCACATCCAATTACAAGAGCAGTGAACTGTCAGAGCTCAGAAATAGCGAGTTGTTAAGTCTGACAACAGAGTAGGTGAGTTACAGGGAACAGACATATCATTTAAAAAAAAATATATCATTTCCCAGTACTCTATAGAAAAAAAAATTTTTTACTTCTTTATTATGTGTCAAATTGGGGTTCTCAATAAAAATGTGAAAAATAAGAAAAAAAAATTAAAATTAAAAATTATTTTGCCCAAAGCTTTACTTCTTGTAAAGACAAATTGGAAAGACAATCCCACTTGTCACATCAAAGGTTGTTTATTTTAATCACAGTAAAAATTTAATAATAAAAATAAACAAATAACAAAATGAAAAAAAAATCAAAGCAGTGACCAGGCCTAACCTTACAACATGTCAAATAAAACCTCACACGAAGACACAGAGAGCGAGCAGAATTTAATCAGCCTGGCGCAGTGGGAGCTCTCCCAAAAAGTGTTGCTTGCAGAGTGCTGCAGACACATAATCACTCACAACTACAGGCGAATTACAGTTCACATCAGTGGTTCTCTGCTGGAATTCAGAGAAAGAAAAGGGCAAGTCCAGCAGCCTTTCCTGCGTCCAATAAATACGGTCTAAAAAAAAAAAAAATATATATATATATATATATATATAATAAAAGGGAAAGCTACCACAAATAAAACGTCACAGGAGGCCAACCGCTCAATCAAAGCTGAGGCTGGAGCTGTGTCTTTGAGCCGGACGGCAGGGATGCCAATTAAGGTTTCAGGTTAAAAGTTTCCGAATTCATATTCTTGACCTAAGTAAATATATGCAAAGGTTCAGCCTGTAGTTATTGATGAAAGGTCCTGTGACGCTCGTATGCTTGAGGTGGCTGATATAATGGGGGCCCCACCATTTGCTGCTGTGTTTCACAACAAAAAGGATTTCCATGAAAATGCTTTCTTTGTTAAATACCAAGTACGCAGTTGGTTTAATTATGATATATAAATGGATAACGTGGCTAAATATTGTTTTTGCTCTTAAAGGGATTTCCAGTTTTAAGTAAATAAAGCTTAAGCTTTTAACATGCCATGACAAGATGTACATCATGGGTAGCTATCTGCTCTTGCTCCATGAAAAGAAAAAACTTTTGTAATGAGGATCTTGCAAAAGTAGTCTATACACAGCCCTTCACCTGCTTCAGCTACCAGGACTGGAGAAAACTCTAATTATAGCCATTTAGCCCTCTAGATGGCACAGTCAATAGTATCCACAGCATCTAGGTGGTTGGACAGAAGGTGGGGCGCTCTCTTTGTAATTCCAATGCCAATTGACTGCTATTACAGGTGGGGCTAAACAATGGACCTCAAGGTCTTCTCAGTATAGGAACTAATAGGATTTTCATGAAAAAAATTTACACTAACAGGCAAAAAAGATTAGTCCCCTAGTGGGACAAAAATAGTAATAATAATAATAGTTTTTTATAAAATAATAAAAATAAAAAAATCTTTAGGGCATCACACATTAGTGCAAAAAATTTTATAATATTAATTGACTCTGAGTGTTAATTTAAGGCCCTATTACACAAAGTGATTAGTCGACATATTAGGTAGATAGCCCCCAAAAATAGAAACAGCGACCAGATGACAAACAAGTAAATGCTCGCCCATCAGCAGATCACTCACTTTAAACCTGCCAAAAATACCCTATACATCTCTCTGTAATAGGCTCTGTAAATGTGCACCAATCTAGCAGATTGGCCCTCGTTTACACTGCGGCTCAGGTCAAGTAATACGACCTTAAAAAATAAATTAAAAAACACTGGTATCATTCGTCTGATGAGAGTAATGCTACGTTTACACGGGACGATAATTGGCCTGATCGCAAGATTACCAATTTCGCAAGAACGATGTGTTTTCCATACCGATCAGCGTTTAGACGGAACGATAGATCGTATGGAAAAATCGTTTTGCGATCGTTTTAAGATCGCTTAAGCCGGCAGAAAGCCCGCCCGCAGCCCGGCCCCCTGCCCGCAGCCCGGCCCCGCATCCTACAGCCCCCTGCGCTGGCTGTTACTGTTACTTGATCTGATATTGACTTGACATATATATCCCACATTGGTTTCTTTTTGTGCAGCAAAAACAAGCCAATGAACATAATTGCGATCATGCTATTCATGGTTAGAGATGATCGAACACCCGAAAAAGTTAGGTTCTACCTAACTCGAAACTTGTTGAACCTTCCGCATTTGATTCCCGGTGCCTTCCCGTTCCGTGGGGAAGGAGGAAAGAGCCCGAGTACCACCTGGAATTCTGGGATACAGCCTAGGTAATAGGCTGTCTCCTCCTCCCCCACAGAACGGGAAGGCATCGGAAACCAAATGCGGAAGGTTCAACGAGGTTCCAGTTTGAACCTAACTTTTTCCAGTGTTAGGCTATGTTCCAACTACAGGAACATGCTGTCATTTAACAACAAAAGGCAGTCATCTATCATAAAGATGGCAACAAACAATCCTTGTTTCCAGACATCCATATCAATAGACAGCTGCCTTTTCCTGATAAATTCTGGCCTGTTCTCATAGTCTGAACATAGCCTGGATACATTTCCCGATAAATATTATATTACAAGTTATGGGCACTAGATTACATGTGATAGGACGCTGATCAAGGGATTATTCTGATTGGCATAGTGGAGATGGAAAGGATTTTTTTTTCCTGTGATTGGTATCAGCCTCAAGAGGGTTTTTGTCTTCTTCTGGATCAACACAGTGGTGTTACAGGTTGAACTTGATGGATTCTTTTCTTTTTTTAAACTTATTAGCATATTAACTTATTAGTACTACATCTTTTTTATTATCTATTCAGTTATTTCATTGAGAATTGAATTATGGGTTCCATTTATAAATAGGGACATATCAGCGAAATTAACAGACACAATGACTGACAGGCCATCAATATAATTTGACAATTCTTCTGGGTAAAAGTGGTGTAATTAACGGAACACCGTGACTGATGTGTAATTAATAGAGATTGTGGGTAGATCAAATTAAAACTGGGCCCAAATCGGTGAAATGAACAGACAAAATGACTGACATATCGTTAACATAAATTGTGAGTTCATATGGGTGCAAAATGGTGCAAATAACCATAATAATGTCTATATTTGACATCAGAACTGGGCTTAATGATTCTGATTATATTTCTACAGTTTTATATTTTTCTCTTCCTGCCACTTCTACTATCAATAAGCTTCTTTGCTTTCCAATCCTCCCCCGTCCCGACTTTTACAAACATCTAGAATAGTTTTAAATCTTTTTGGTTTTGTTTAGTTGTTTAGTTTTGTGTCCTGTGCATACTGTATGTTATGTCTATCCAGCCTCTCCTCCTGCAATGCCTCCCTTTCCACAGTGCACTTTGAACTGGGAATCAGGAGAACTGGGAGAAGACAGAGGAGTCTGGAGCCTCGGGGAGGGAGGTTTAGTAAGTTGGATATTTTGGGCTTACTTGCCTGGAGATGGATCCATTGTCAAATTTCACTAAAGATGTATTAAAGTGGATTTGTTTCAGTGTATGACCTTAGCCTGTTATCTGACTACAGTTCTGAATCATGCTCGCTTCTCCTATGTATCACTAATAACCATATTTCTTTGCTACCAGCTCCCAACCTGTTTGCTACTTCTCTGCCAGCCCAAGACCTTGGCCTTGCTTCTGCCGGACCCCTTAGTGATTCATACTGGTGTTTAATGGTTTTCTGAGCCAGCTGCGGCCCACACCAGATCCACTCTTAGGGCCCTATTCCATCGGACGATTATCGTTTGCATAATCGTTATCGATTAACGATCTCAAACGACCGCTATTGCGAAAGACCTGAAAACGTTCACTCATTTCCATGGAACGATAATCGTTACTTATGATCGTAATTGCGATCGTTTTTTCTTCGCTATTTATTCGCTATTGCGTTCGTATCTATTGCGAACGACCGAACGATGTCTTGTTCAATGTGAACGATTTGCGAACGTTTTGCGAATGAGCAACGATAAAAATAGGTCCAGGTCTTATAAAGCGATCAACGATTTCTCGTTCGGTCGTTAATCGTTAACTGCATTTCAACCGAACGATTATCGTTTAGATTTGAATAAAATAGGTTCAGGTCTTATAAAGCGATCAACGATTTCTCGTTCGGTCGTTAATCGTTAACTGCATTTCAACCAAACGATTATCGTTTAGATTTAACGATAATCGTCCGGTGGAATAGGGCCCTTAGGGTATGTTCACACAAAAGAATCAGCGCAGAATTTCAAGTAGAGTTTGCACAGAAGACTCCGGTTGAAATTTTGATTCAATAGGATGTCCCACGCGCACTCTGCCATCTTCTCAAAAAATTGACACATCAATTCTTTGGGCGGATGGCAAAGTACATGTGAGACATCCTCTTGAATCAATGGGGCAGGCAGAACTTGAAGCGGATTCTGCCGTGGGAACTCAACTTAAATGTTTGCACTGATTCCGTAGTATGAACATACCCTTAGAGCAAATGATCAGGTAGCTCTTAACTATGTGACGACCCTTGACAAAGCTTGTGTGGCGAAATGCGGAGTTGGGTAAGTGGTATTACCAGGCAAATCATTCTTACATCAGAAAGTTCAAGTATACTTTTCATTATTTTCCTTTGTGGCCTGCACTTGCAGCTATATGCACCTTTTTTATGCACAAGCCAAAAAGACAGAAATGGCTGCACATCGCACCCATGGCTGACACGAAAGCTTATTCAGCTACATTTAAAACCAACATCAGAAGTTAGTATATAATTTGGCCAAACCATATTGCCTCATGTACCACGTGCAGGTCTTCTGATATGCACCTTTTTTTACTGCACCTTTGAGTACTTCTTTTTTACCAGTACGTATATGTTTTTTTGTACCTCCTCTGCTTCATTGATACACCAACAACTTGTATCTATTATATTGACTATACAATATTTATGATCACCAGGCTTGTAAGCCATCCAATGTATGTACTGTACTGTTTTATGCTTCCCTTTTGTTAACTGTTGTTTTTTTTTTAATTCTTTATATGTAACAATAAAGCATTTTTTTGATCTAATAATTTAATAGCATTGTCCAGCATTGTTTTGTTTGGAGGATATATACATACAAAGCATGCCCTCACTTTCTGTTTGAGCTAATGTATGGTACTATGAACATTACTGATGCAATGCTTTTTTCTTATTGTACCTAACAGTTATTACCTGGTGCTGTAATTCACTATAATATAAATGCACTATAACATAATTCACTGTATAATAAATTTTCATTTACCACGTTCTCATTCTTTATCACGATTAGTGATGGAGATAAATAGTCCTTCTGTATCCTCGCTGGTGAAGAGCAGGGTACAATTCTATTAGGGCTGCTGATAATAAGACAGTATTTAGGTGTCAGCACTTAAATTACTTAAAAGGTTATATGTCCAAAGAACAGACTGCTATGTAAGCAAAATATCTTGGCTCTCCTGGTTGTTTGCTCTTAAAAAGTTTTCCAGAATAATTCAAGAGAGTACAGCCACGGCTTTTCATCATGTCGCATTTACTTGCAATCTCAAACTGAGGTTATGTGGTTTAACTGGAATCTATGACTTTCAATACTGTTCTCAATCACGGCAATGATTATTTATTGCTTAGATACTTAAATAACATATAAAATGCACATAAAAAATTATACAGAACTAATAGCTGTGCCACATAGGCAAGCACAGGGTTTCCAAATGAAATATAAAATTTTAAAAAATCACAAAGAAAGGTATAAGTGTCTACTGGTGTGGAATTGGCTTTTAACCACTCCCAATAGCATTGTCTAATCCTGCATTTACACGGAACAATTATCGTTTGAATTTTCGCGATAACAATCGCATTTGAGCGATAATTGTTCCGTGTAAACGCAGCAAACGATCAAGCGGTGAGCGAGAAATCGTTCATTTTGATCTTTCAACATGTTCTAAAATTCGCTAAAATTTTGCAGACCGTTTCGGGTGAACAGTCTTTCAAAGATTCACCCTATGTGAAAGAAGGGCTTAAGCCCATCCCAATGGCTAGATAATCCCCTCTCACCGCCAGGTTGTCACAGAACCTTTGCCACCCCCCAGAAAGCTGAATGCGCCAGTACAGAGATCACTTCCCCATCCCCACCCCCCATTCACCTGGAAAGTTGAATGTGCAGGTAGAGAACAACCCCCCCCCCCCCCCCCCCCCCAACCGCTGGAAGCGCCTCACCAAGCATCACTCATGAGGTGGGAAAATGAATCAACGGGGGACCTCACCGGGGGTGGGGTGGGGCTGTTTTTGTTCTGTGCCTGCACATTCAGCTTTCTGGGTGGGGGGGGGGTGGAAAAGGTTCTGTTACACACTGGGCAAGGGTTGTGGTTGGGGATGCGCTGACAGGAAAGGGGAAGGGGCGGATTTGCCGGGGTTCTGTGGCAGTGAGGATCTGGTCTTCACTTCAAGGGTTGCCTAGTCGCTCACTCTAAGGGTAGTATCAGTGGGCACAGTCTGCTAGACGGCTCGACTATCATGTGGCAAGGGCTGTATATGTATATATATATATATATATATATATATATATATATATATATATATAGTAGGGATGGTCTGAACCTGCCGAGGTTCGAGTTCCTGCGAACTCGAACTCTCAGCAGTGATTCCCGCTGTCTGCCCGCTCCGCTCCATAGGCTGTATCCCAATTTTCCAGGCGGTCCTCCTGCTGTATCCACCCGCTGCACGGAGCGGGCAGACAGCAGGAATCTCATGCCGAGCGTTCGGACCATCCTTTATATATATATATATATATATATATATATATATATATATATATATATATATGGTTAACTATGTCCATGGACCCCTTGCTGTACATAATAAATATTAAAGCATTATACTTACCCCTCCATGTTCCTTGGGGTCCTCCTGCCTATTTTTTGCTGACTGGAGCTGCAGCTGAGGCTTCTACACCCATCTTTGAAGTGACAGATGGCTCAGCCAATCACTGACCTAGATTGGACAGCGGCCTGTCACTTCAGAGATGGTGTAGAAGCTTCAGCTGCAGCTCCAGTCAGCAGGAAACAGGTAGCAGGACACCGGGCAGCGTGGACAGGTAAGTAGCATGTCTATTGGGAATTTGGCTTAGGCAAGGTGATGCGTGGCAAGTGTGGCTGCTTCATATAGCAGGTGATGGCAGAAGATTTAAATGCACCCTGGCCCTTTAAGAACCTGGAAGGGATCTCACGCACACCATATGGACAGAGCTGGGAATGGCAGTGACAGGAGAAGGTGCACGGCAGTAGAGTCTTAAAAAATAAAGTTCATATAAAGGTGAGTGCACAATGCAGCATCTTCATTCCTGGTAGTCATACCCATAGGGCGCGTTATACTCATTCAATGCTTCAAATATTCCTGATAATCTTCCATTCAGTCAAACACAGAATTGTTAAGGGTCACGTTGTCATTGTAACTCACAGATTTTCCGATGATAATGATGAGGAGTATCGTTAGCATTTTGCAATGAATGAGTCCTCTATTCCAATATGCAGACAAAGGACAGTATGCATTTCAGAAGCAAAAAATAAATGATACAAATATATCCTAAGCGTAATGTTACTTTCTAAATTCCACTTATTATTTTATCACACACACATAACTGGTGTCATATATAGATTTGTAATTTTCTTATATTAAAATCTCCAGTCTTCCAGTACTTATCAGCTGCTATATGTCCTGCAGGAAGTGGTGTATTCTTTCCAGTCTGACACAGTGCTCTCTGCTGCCACCTCTGTCCATATCAGGAACTGTCAAAGCAAGAAAAGGGAATTTTCTACTGCTCTGGACAGTTCCTGACATGGACAGAGGTGGCATCAGAGAGAACTGTGTCAGACTGGAAAGAATACACCACTTCCTTCAGGACATACAGCAGCTGATAAGTACTGGAAGACTTGAGATTTTTAAACAGAAGTACAGTAAGTTACAAATCTATACAACTCCCTGACACCAGTTGAAGGGAAAAAAAAGGCTGAAGTACCCCTTTGTCTGGGCAATTTCTGTGCAGGAGTTGAACCCTCAAAGAATGATGGGAGATCTCAGCTCTGAAGCCTGCAGAATTGTGAATTAAACTGTTCACTAAAATCAGAGACTATCCTGTGGTTATATACGTTTTCTGCAGGCTATATGATCATAGTGAGGGATTACACTGCACATAACACTAGTGAAGGTTCCGCTCTTGTATACTCCATGGCACACTATTTGCCTAATTCTCTCCTGTATTTCTGTGCTGGCCGCCTATAACCTTGGCATTATTGCTTGGTTTAATGTACCAATGAATTTCCTTACTCTAGGACTCATGTGATAACCTAATCGCTCTTTTTTTCAGTCTTTCCCACTGTCAATTTCTTTTATCTGTGGGAATAAAGAAAATCTGTAATTGAAAATGAACTTCTACAAAGGGCTGTATTAAGCCAAAACACTTTTTCTTGTAACAAGGTTTTTGGTCTTTTATTCGTATGAACATTGTTCGTACCTTAAAGGGAATGTACCAGCAGGTACATTGCTTTAAGATTTTAACATCAATGGGATGCCAGTGCCACGGTTCTTTTTCTAAATCTCAGACCCCGATCTATTCCCAGTCACCGGTCCGTGATGAAGCACTGGAGGCTGGTTGGTCCATTCCCAGTGGGAAGAAACCCCCTTGCCTCTGTGATGCGGCTCCATTTATTCTAATGGAGCTGCGTCATAGAGGGGAGGGTGTTTCCTCCTACTGGGAACGGGCCAGCCCTCCTCCAATGCTTCAGGCCGGGCAGGTGACCGGGAATAGATCAGCGCTGTGCACAGAAACCGGACCACAGTTCAAAAAAAGGACCAAGGCACCGGTATCCCCATGCAGGCGCCGGTCTATTGATGTTAAAATCTTAAAGTGATGTACCTGCTGGCACCAAATGCTGCTTTAAGAAGTTCCTACTACTCTGCACTCATTACCTTTATTAACTGCACCTGTTTGAAATTGTTACCTCTATAAAAACATCTGTCCACACACTCAATCAATCACGCTTCAAGCTCTCCCCCATGGCCAAGACCAAAGAGCTGTCCAAGAAAACCAGGGACAAAACTGTAGATCTGCACAAGGCTGGGGTGGGCTATAGGACAACAGGCAAGCAGCTTGGTAAGAAGTTGCAATTATTAAAAAAAAATGGAAGAAAAACGAGATGACTGTCAACTTCCTCAGGTTGTGGCTGGGTCTCCCAGCATAACAATGACCTGAAGCACGCACAATGGTGACCAGCATAGGAACCTAAGGCTCCATAGTGCAGAAATGCTGCAGTGGAGAATCACCGCTAAGTGAATGGGAATAACTTTAGGAAATATTCTAATATTTCTAGTAAGATATCCACAGAAAATATATATTTCCTCCCAGATTCCTCAGCAGCGGGGAGCTTTCAATAAAATACCTGAGCTGTCTATTGCTATTCATATTCTGTGTACGGAGGCGGCACAGGAGCTGTCAGGCAGGCATTTCAGAAACACTTCCACTCTCATTCACTGACCCTAAATGTATCCATTTGTAGTAAAATCAAATCTTTATTATAAGTCAGCAAGGAGATGACGGTGACATACTTTACTGTAAAATAAAAACTACGTTAGATGTCACCTTCAAGGTCAGCAGCCATTGTCTGCAGGCTGTTTTATTTCAGGTAAACGGAGTAACAACAAATGGAAGACGCTAACGCGGGTTTTAATTTCGTTGAATTCAGAGCGGCAGAAGCGAATGCAAAAGGATGAGATGCAAAGACATAATAGTCAGTGAGGCAACAAGATTTAAATGGAAAACATTTGTGCAGAGAGACTTGTAAGCACCCGGACGTCCAGTAAGAGATTAAATAAGAGTAACAGAGCATGACGGGTGGCACCTATGGAGTCCTCGGCAGGGACTATTTTATATACTTCACAGTGTGCACTATGGTAACCACTGGCTGCAAGAACTGGATATAAAGATCATACTGGGGAAATATAGGATATTGGCCACCATTTCCAGAATGAGAACTCAAACCTCTTCAGCACTGGTCAGAAGGATCTGAAGGATCAGAATTTTTTCTATTTGTCCACCCACTGCACACTGGCCCATATACTCACCAATGATGACTGGTGTCCTGCGATGCAGCTTCGTTCTGGTTTTGTGGCACCATTCAAATCCCGCGTGTTTCCGTCACCATGTCGATTGAAGGCTGGAAGTCACGCTCTCCCATGGACAATGCATTGAAGGGCGTGACTTCCGTCCTTCAATCGACATGGAGACAGAAGAGGGATCACAAAAGCAGTGAGATGAACAGGCAGGGCATTTGAATGGCGCCACAAAACCGTCAAAAAGCAGCACTGCTGGACACCAATCATCTTTGGTGAGTATACATGCCAGCGCGCAGCGGGGGGGATTTTTTTTTTAAAAATGCTTCTTTAAAGTGTCAATGTCTTGTAAAAAATTTTTTTTCAGAAATCAATAGTACCGGCGATTTTAGGAAACTTTGTAATTGGGTTTATTAGCCAAAAAATGCATTTTTATCATGAAAAAGTAATTTGAAGCTCTCCCCCCTGTCCTCATGGTTCTTTTATGGAGGGGGGAGGGATTGAGGGAGATGAGGCACCAAAACAGGACAACAAAGCGTTAATTTACAGCTACATCACCAGGCTATCTCCTCTGAAGTAAGCACTGACCTCTCTGACCTATGGGGAAAGGCTTTTTGAATGCAGATAATGGCAGATTTGCCTAATAAACCCAATTTTAAAAGTTTCTTATAATCGCCTGGACTATTGATTTCTGCAATACGACAGTGACACTTTAAATAGGTACAATCATTATAACTTTCAAAACCTAAATCAACAGGGGATGTGATTTAAAAGAAGTTTGCAATTGACTTTAGTGATCATTCATTTAAACACATGTTTGCAGTCTCCCCCGAAAGAGGGTATGGCAGTGGCCGTGGTTCCCCTCAGAAGGGCCTGGCCTCGGCATGCATCACATTTATCACAATTTAGGTTGGCTCCAAACTGGCGTTGATTTCAGTGGCGGCGGATAAACATTTTTTAAGGTTGGCGCGTAAGATTTAAGTCTTGATAAATTCCCCCCCCACCACCACCTTTTTCTCCTTAAAAACAGCATGCTGACTTTTTTATAAAAAAAATTAAATGGGAACAAATTCATCAACATCATCAAACTGAACAAAATTATTAAAAGAACCTTAAAGTACTAAAATCTGAAATCTTTTCTGTAACAAGTAAGTTAGATACAGTGGTACCTTGGTTTAAGAGTAACTTGGTTTAAGAGCTCACAACTTTTCAAAATTATGACTTGGTTTAAGAGCATTGCTTTGGTGTAAGAACTCCCTGTACTGGGTGGGAGGGGGAGTGTGGGAGGGGCATGGTCTGCATAGCGGGCTCTACAGCGCTGTACTCTGACCCAGGAAGTCTCCATCACCTTCCAAATCATTATTCAGAATAATTAATCATTATTTTGGGGGTATGGAACCAATTGTCTGCATTTCTAAAATTTATTTTGTGAAAATTTGCTTTGGTTTAAGAGTGAATTAGGATTACAAGCGCGGTCCCGGAACGAATTATGCTCGTAATCCAAGGCACCACTGTATACAAAAGTCTGCATATATACATTGCGGAATGTTCCAGAGTTTTGCTGCAAGGTACATATCAAAAATCCAAACTGACACCAGAGTTTGTAAAGTTAGGCTCCATGTTTCTGCCTGTTGACGGGCTTCAGGGAGGCCATAAGGCTTTTGATTTCCCCATAGCTTTTCCACAGTGGAATCTGATTGCTCCTGATTGCAATTTAGCGAGTGTATTACAGAACCAGTTTTGCCATATATTAACTTTTGTACTCTCAAACTGTTCTTTCAAATACAACTTTAAAAGTTTATTCTTTTTTTTATTTTTTTTTAATTCTATAGAAAAACAGATCCTAGTCATTAACATGTGTGGTTATTAGCAGGTCCATACCTATCAGTGAGACTTTCAGTGGGCATCAAAGTGTCCATTATAAATTTGATCCAACTACCTTGAAATTCTACAATTTCACAGGGTTTCCTTTTTTGCAAGTCTATGACAACAAGATGCTATGGGTTAGGCTTTTTTTTTACATGATGAACAAGCAGAACGTGTCATGGCACTGGGCGGTCTTGGCAGTGAGAGAGTCTTTTCTAATTGGCCCCCTTCTTCGGGGCTAACTTCAATACCCAAACTTCTGAATTCCTATTAGTTTGTTACACTAAGGGTCACATGTTCCTTTGTAGACCTTGACGGTGCTCTTCAGGACCCTCATCACATGGTCCTCCAGAGCCAATAGAATCACAGAAATTGACTCTGCTGCCTAACAATACTGCACTTCTGGGGAGAAGCAATGGACCATCTGTGCTTTATGGAAGAAGAGAACAGTGACCACTACTCCCCCCATAATCTCACCCCATAATCTCACGCCATGCAATTCCACTACTTGACTTTAAAAAGGTTTTTCCAGGAAGCAGAAAACGTACAGTATGTCTTCTGTTCCCTGGTGACTACTTCTGACACCTGGTAAGAGTGGAAGTAAGCACCGGGAAGCAGAAGACATGTTATTTGCTCCCTAGATAATCCCTTTAAATATTACATAACACTAATGGTGTCCAAACTCCTTTTTTTTTTTAAAGATATAAATAATATAAGGGCAAGACAAGCAGTGACTAGCCACCTGGGGCAACAAAAAGTATACGCAATTTGAAATCTCTAAAAATTTCATGAATGATTTACAGAACCATTTTTGAAATGGGAAGACCCCATGATATTACCAATAACCATAGATTATTGCTCTTGCCCACATATAATTTGTTGGGGTTTTTTTTAGGTATCCCACAATTGAATTCAATAGGTAAAAAAAAAAAGTATTTCTTAACCTCTTAAGGACATATGACGTACCGGTACGTCATATGTCCGCACTTGCACTTCAAAGCGGGGCCGCGCGGCGGCCCCGCTTTGAAGTGCTGCGATCCCGGGTGCCGCGAGTAGCCCGGGACCGCTGCTATTAGCGGGCACGGTCTGATCGCCGTGCCCGCTAATTAGCTAATCGGAGGCAGCTGTCAAAGTTGACAGCTGCCTCCGATTACCGGAGGCAACGTTTCCCTGGGGTCTAGTGGGGGAGATCGCTCCTCCGGGACCTTGTCCCGGAGGAGCGATCTCCGTTACTGATGCCGGCCGGGGACGCGTCCAAGATGGCGCCGTCCTCGGCTCGGCACTCGTTCGTTTTCGGCTGCAGCAGCCGAAAGCAAACGAGTGCCGATCTCATGAATCTCTGCAGCATATCTATGCTGCAGAGATCTCAATGAGAGATCCAAGTGTGGGGGGGCGTGGTCTGCACTCGAGGTGACCAGACGTGTCCTGCTTGAGCTCCAGCTTCCCGGGACTATACCGGCGACTACACGGCTCTGTTCCTTATCTAATCTCAGTTTGGAGACTCCTGAAGGATCCCTCTACCCATCTAGATGTCCTCTACTTCGAAAAAAGCTTCGGCGGCAGCCCGGAGGAAGGCTCAATCTTCTCTACCGACGGCGGGGGGAAAGCAAGATGGCGCTGGTCTTGTGACAGACTGCTGGCGGGAGGCTTTGCTTACCGAGATGCTGGAGACACTGCGATCTCCTTCTCCTTCTGTACTTTCAGCTTGTCATCAGAGGACGGGGGAGAGTGATACCGTTCCATCCCGCGCAGCTAAACGACGATCCCGGAAAAATAGAAAGGTACTTTTGAACTCTCATACTGGCCAAGCCGGGGCTCCTGATGCACAGCACAATCCAGGGTACCCGCCGACAGGGTCTCCGCGGCCCGCTTCTCTATTAGCAACTGGAGAATCCCCGAGCTCTCGCTCCTCTTCTACCGCGGACCTTTCCCTATTGTTTTCAGAGGATGTGACTATACCGGGGACCCTGGATTTGAATCCCGATTTACCGCCCTCGACAATATCCTCTTCTGTGGCTCCGGATCTTTCCGCACCGCGGACCCCCAATAAGACTGGGCACCTTTCCCCGCTGGCTTCTGAATTTCACCACATACTCCCCCCGGTCACTGTTATAAATGTTTCTGATCCCCCTCCGTTACCGGAAGCCGTCTCAATGCCTCCTAACTTATGCCCTTGTCCTTCCTTGCCATCACAACCAGGGGCATATGTTCCGACTTCCTTGATTTTATTAGAGGTAAAGAAGGACACTGATAAGCAACTTGACTATATGCCTCCATTACCTGTCCCTCTACTCAAGGATTGGCTTATCTCGTTCAGAGATTCATTATTGATGGGAATGGATCGGCTTTTTTCTTCCCTGTCCTCTCCGGTGAGAGCGGTGGAGGACAGGGCTCTGTTGGCGGAACTCAAATTAGGTGAAACTATTGAGGCCCACAATGCTCTGTCGGAAGCGTGCAGACGGTTGGAGGAGGAAACCCACTTATTGAGAGCCAAAATCACGAGACAAGACGACTTTAATAGAAGGAATAATCTTAAACTCCGTAATATTCCGGAAACAGTTACTCCATCGGAGCTGCCCACCTTTATTCAGTCCTTAATCAGGCGTTCCTTACCTAACATACCTAATCGGGAAATAATTGTGGACTGGGCGAGGAGAATTCCTAAACCTCAACATTTTCCTGCTTCATCGCCCAGAGACACCATTGTTCGACTCCACTTTCTCCATGTAAAGTCCGCACTCCTGCAAACATCTAGAGAGGGTAAGAGGTTACCTGAGCAATACCGGGACATTGAAATATTTACGGACCTCTCCTCGGAGACTTTATGTGCACGCAGGTGGAAGATGGACAGAGATTACTCAACACCTGGAACCTGGACTGAGTTTCATCCGCTCGGACACCATCTGGTCCCTTGTTAGGCTGGACAGTATACCCCTCATGTTCTTTCTTTTGCCGTAGATGCCCCTTAGCGTCTCGGCACATACCCTTGTAGCTTTCTATTTGCCCCCCTTTAGAGTTTCCTTTTGTTTGTTTTATCTATAGCTTTATATTTGCCACCCTTTAGAATTTCCTTTTGGTTGTTCTATCTAATCTGTGCTTTGCGTCCCAGGGTCAGATGCCCTCCTGCATTGGCTAGCTTACCGTTTAGCGTAATCTTCATTTTCTTGCAATACTGGTCAGCTAAATTCTTAGTCTCTATCTGACTACTGGGACGCAGACTTACAGCTGTGTGAGTAGCTTTTGATGCATAGCCATGTTTTCTAATTAGTCACAGTTTAGCATTTTCTATGCCATAGTACCTGCTTTTGGTTCGACTTGCCAGCGTTGTATATGCTACTTATGTGCTACTTTATATGCCTATGTCAGCATTTGTAAACTTTTGAAAAAATCCTAATAAAAACTTATTGAACCAGAGAGATCCAAGTGTATATACTAGAAGTCCCCCAGGGGGGGCTTCTAGTATATGTGTAAAAAAATAAAATAAAGTGTTGTTAATAGTAAAAAGCCCCCTCCCCTAATAAAAGTCTGAATCACCCCCCTTTTCCCAGGTTTTAAATAAAAGTAAACAAATAAATAAATAAATAAACATGTTTGGTATCGCCGCGTGCGTAATCGCCCGAACTATTAATTAATCACATTCCTGATCTCGTACGGTAAACGGCGTCAGCGCAAAAAAATCCCAAAGTGCAAAATTGCGCATTTTTGGTCGCATCAAATCCAGAAAAAATGTAATAAAAAGCAATCAAAAAGACGTATATGGGCAATCAAGGTACCGATAGAAAGATCACATCATGGCGCAAAAAAATGACACCTCGCACAGCCCCATAGACCAAAGGATAAAAGCGCTATAAGCCTGGGAATGGAGCGATTTTAAGGAACGTATATTGGTTAACAACGGTTTGAATTTTTTACAGGCCATCAGATACAATATAAGTTATACATGTTATATATCGTTTTAATCGTAAAAACTTGAGGAACATGCATAACAAGTCAGTTTTACCCCAGGGCGAATGGCGTAAAAACACATTTCCCCCAAATAAAAGAAATGCGTTTTTTTTTTTCAATTTCACCACACTTTGAATTTTTTTCTGGTTTCGCAGTGTACTTTATGCAAAAATTCAGCCTGTCATTGCAAAGTACAATTAGTGACACAAAAAATAAGGGGTCATGTGGGTTTCTAGGTGGAAAAATGCAAGTGCTATGGCCTTTTAAACACAAGGAGGAAAAACCGAAAACGTAAAAACGAAAATGGGCCATGTCCTTAAAGGGTTAAAATAGAACATACATAGGCTAGGTTCACAAACCATTTTTTTTTTTTTTTTTTACTTTTTGAGGCCGAAATCATTGCAAAAAAACACCCGTTTTTTGTTTTTGTTCTTCCCCTCAAAATGATGGACCTTAAAAAAAAAGAACAGTCATCAAACAGCCATAAAAAGACTGGGTGTAAATTAGGCCATAGGCCATGTTCACATGGCGTATTGTACCAGCCGTTCTGTGACCCGGCCGGGTCGAGGAACGTCCGGTCTCTGCAAAGATGATCTTTATGGCTGCAGAGTTTTGATGCCTGCGCATCGGCGCGTGCCCACATAAGAACTTCCCATAGCAGCCGCTCGCTCCACAGTGTGCACTGACATGGTTTCCTATAGCTGCTATTGAATGAATAGCAGCCTCAGAAAACTGATGTGTCAATTCTTTGAGGCGCCGCTTGGGATTCCGGCCGGAGCGTATACAATGTGTACACGCTCCGGCCGGAATCCCATAGAAGAACATGCAGTGTAGCTATTCGTACAAAGTACGCCCTTTGTTGCCGATTGCAACAACGGCCGTACTTTTACGCTGTGTGAACATAGCCATAAGCTGCCTATGATTTTGGTGCAATCATTATGCATTTGTCAACCATACCTCTATTGCATATGCATGTGAACCTGACTTGCCTTCACCACTTCTGCAACCAATATGAAATATACGAAGAATGTTATCAAGGAAACTTTCCGAAGACCTAAAAACATTATTATTATGCAAGGAAATGTTAGCGATATTACCTTTTGTGTCAGGGTTTGAGTGATTTTTAAGTCGGTGCATTGCTATGATACGGGCACACTACCAAACTCCTAGTGACTGTTCTACAAGCTGTAAATCAATAATGGTGGCTATGCAATTATTCTGAATAACTACATCTTTATGTTTTACTTATGAAGCAGCTGAAGATAAATTCCTACCAGATGCTGAACGGGATCACACTAGAAACGCAATCACTCAATGCACTGTGATTGGGAACCTCTATAAATAGAGCCACATTTCTTATTACAGTGCCTATAGATAATTATAAATCTGTGCATATTGGCACAGCAAATGTGAGGAGAATGGAGCGCTGTGATTGGCAGGGCTGGCAGAAGCATGCTAATAAGCAAGAAAAGCACTCACAAAGGTTTTACAAAATTTCACATCAGATATTTCTGGCACTCCTGTGTTAATAATTATAATAGCAAGAGAACAATCGTTCAGCCGTCAGTGTTTGTCTCTCTGTATTTGCACCTTTTTATCTTACCTCTTCTTTCCAGCATCAGGGTAAGAGCAAAAAATTCCCAAAAATTTCTTAGCTTGCCTGCATTTTTTATTTAGGTTTAAGGGTTTGGAGTATCAGGAACCCCAACAAGTTTTTTTTTTTTTATTGTTACAGAAAGTGTAATTAAAGGGGTTATCCAGTGCTACAAAAACATGGCCACTTTCTTCCAGAGACAGCCCCACTCTTGTCTCCAGTTTGGGCGGGGTTTTGCTGCTCAGTTCCATTGAAGTGAATGGAGCTTAATTGCAAACCGCACCTGAACTGGAGACAAAAGTCGTGTTGTCTCTGAAAGAAAGTGGCCATGTTTTTGGAGCACTGGATAACCCCTTTAAGTTGCATTCACTTAAATGGAACTGAGCAGCAAACCCCCATCCAAGCTGGAGACAAGGGTAGGGCTGTCTCTGGAAGAAAGTGGCTATGTTTTTGGTAGCGCTGGATAATCCCCTTAAAAGGAAACCTGGCACCCTGGCACCCGGGGCAGATCCCGCCCGACCCCCTGGTGGAGCCCCCAAATAAAACCTCCCCCCACCTCCCCCACCCCCGCTCCTGAAGGCGATGCTATGAGAAATAGAGAAATTGACGCCCAATTGTCTATATGTAGATGAGAGCAGTCGGACTCATCCAAACTTCATGCAAAGATCATCACTCAGTGGCTAATAGGAGGCCGGAGGCAGAATGACTACATCAGCTAAAAGATAATAGGGAGGCTTTGTATAGTTTAAGGACCCTATTACACCAAACAATTATCGGCCGCACTTGGCCAATTACGCGCCGTCCTGGGCGATAATCCTTTGGTATGATAGGTCATGTTAAAAGGCAATAATCAGCCAACATGCACAATGTCGGCTGATCGTTGTCTTAAAACACCAACATCTCAACGATAACACTAGCGATGGTCTGCAGGCTGTCACTCTGTGGAAATTTAAAATCCCCTGTGTTAGGAGTGCACCCGCTCTCCCTGACGGCTGTCTTTTGCAGATGCCAGAGCCCACGTGCAGGGGCCTGGCGCTGCTGTCACTTCAGCCACTGGGGGAGCCTCACCTGTCCCGGCTGGTGCGCGTGCCAGCTGCCACAGATTTAAAGGGACAGTGCATCCCTAATTAGTTAGTGCACAATCACCTGCCCTATAAATAGAGCACCTGTGCTGACATTTCCTGTTGGAGCCTCTGCATGCTTCCCAGTGTGTGGTTCCAGCTCTCTGTGATTCCTGCCATTCCTGTTTCCTGCTCCCTGTGGTTCTGCCTGTGTCTGCTATTCCGGTTCAGCCGTGAGCACTGCTGTGTTCCAGCCTTCCTACATGTCTCCAAATGCACCTTGTCCACTGCCGCCAGTGACCCACGCCAGAGGTAGTGACCTGGGGGTTGCCTGCTGCAGCAAATCCATCCTACCTTGCGGTGGGCACTGGTAAAGACTAGAGATGAGTGGACCCTCGAACTTTTGGTCCGACAGCATCGGCGCTCTCTCGACATGCCTCCGATCCCGGCCGCATAGTTGCGATCCTGCAAATATGCGGGCAGTATATTCCAGGGATTTCAACATCGATTCCCTGGAATATCCTGGCCGCATATTCCCGGGAGCGCAACTATGCGGCTGGAATCCCAGGCATAACGAGAGAGCGAACTGCTTTTGGACCAAAAGTCCGAACAGTTAGCTCATCTCTAGTGAAGACCCTTAGACTCCGCTCCCTGGTGCGGCATACGTCACAGCTAGAGGTGGTCCAGCGGATCCACTACTCCAGATGTTACACCCTGCAGCAGATTATTGGGAAAACTCTTACAACTAAAAGGAAAAATGTACGGTTACTAAGACGTCGACTTATGACTGTAATTGTGAAACCTATTAATGTCCCCAACCCACCCATTATTCTTGGTCTTCAATCAGCAACTCATTCTCTCTAACCATTATCTGATTTTCAGCTTCCTACTGGGAAACTATTTTTGTCATCACATAAATTCCGACCTTTAGTATTTCGACAATCCCTCCGACAATAGGAGACTATTAATAATATTGAATACAACTCACCTGTGTACTATCATACTAAAATAGAATATTGAATATTCTAAAGTATCTTTATGTTATGAAGTTTTGAATTTATTAGCTTTCAAATATTAGGAAGAATCTACCCATGTGTACGTTTTACTAAATGACTATTTTAAGTCTGTTAACAGTGACAGAGCTTCCATTAACAGACGTTTCACACTTTTGCACAAATCTGTTAAAGTATTTTGAGAAAGCACAACTATAGTTAATTAGCACAATAACCCTTTCCTTTGTGTGAAACATTTTTAATAATTTCATATTAATTAAATTATGCAAATTGGAAAAAGCTAGAAAATGTTGTCAAAGCTGGCAAATACAGTAAGTAAGCATAAAGAGATATTTATACACAAATAACATTTATATATATATATATATATATATATATATATATATATATATATCATAGACAGATGTAACATACCAGTCATAGTACAGCGTGAAAAACAACAAACAACGGACCCAAAAGAAAAATGGAGACTTGTCTAAGTTATTATTGTTACCATTATTATTTACTTTTCAATCACCCTTAAAGGACAACTCCCACGAAATTTTTTTTAGCTTATTTAACACACATTACAAAGTTATATAACTTTGTAATGTGGTTAAATAACCGGTCTGGCCCCCTTCCCCCACTACGGACCCCCCCTTCCCCCACTTGCGCACCAGCAGCCTTTTCATTGGCTGGAGCGCATCACATGGCATCCAGCTTGCTCAGCACTGATTGGCTGAGGTTGCTGGAAGCCATGTGATGCGCTCCAGCCAATGAAAAGGCTGCCGATGCGCAAGCGCACTGGCAGCCTTTTCCGTCCCCAGGACCCGGAAGTCAGAGACATCGCTGGACGGCAGACAGCGGCGTCGGAGAGGCGGACGGTGGGTGAATCGAGTGGCGATCGTCACCGGAGGGATAGTGAGTATGGTGTCTGTGTGTGTCTGTGTTTTTCTTTTGGGGGGGGGGTCCCGCGGGAGTTGTCCTTTAATTCCAAGCAATAAGAATCCACTTCATTTTGTATGATGTTTAAAGGGGTACTCTGGGCTGGGGTGCTTTTACTGTATGGCCGGGGAGGGGTTTGATATAGACGCTGCCGTCCACTTACCTCCCTGGTTCCAGCCCCCGGTCCCGGATTGCGCAGCTCTGTTCTCCCGTCCTGCTGCCATTTGCTGGTCCGAGCTGCGGCTTGAGACGTGACGTCTCAAGGCAGCTCAGACCAGGAAGCGGCAGCGGGATGGGAGCCGCTGGAACCGGGGAGGTAAGTGGACGGTGGCGTCTATATCCAACCTCTCCCTGGCCATACAGTAAAAATACTTCTGACGGCATGTTCCCATAACGGGAACACAACCTTACCGAGTCATGTAAGATTTATAATAATTTATTCATCTATGGGTCTCGGTGTGTATATTCGGGACAATGAATTACCATCACTGTGTGTTTTTTAATTCCTACAGGGAAACAACTCAGAGCTGAGCACATGCCGGCTAAAAATAAAATGTTCTGAAAATAATGTGCACCTTGGCATATTCTTCTCGTCAATAATGTATGTTTAAGAATCTTTGCATATGTGTTACCGTGCTAACATCTGTTCAGCATAATACTATTAGTTTTTAGTTTGTTTCCCGGGGGTTGCGTTGCAGCTGACTGTAAAACCAACAGTGGAAAGAGGAAAGTCACAGAACGCTGACAGAGTCTAAAACATTCCCTACATCATTACAAACATACGTCGGGAACCCTAAGTCTATAGAAAACAGATTGTCACCAGGATGATGGTGGATTTAACAATATTCAGTAGCATTTTTCTTGCCAAAAGGAAAAAAAAATATTGTCAACATTCTAAGTACTCAGTAAACAGACCGAACAAAATGGATGGAAGCCGAGCGCTCTTCAGAAAATGCATCGAATGCAACTTTCTCCTCACTATCAGCCTATGGAATATAGAGTGCATCAGATCTGTGTATGGGAAGAGGCGATGCTTTTGTGCATATAGTTCCCAAGTCCCAACCTGCCAAAAAAGCTTCACACCACCTTAAAATGTTGGGAAAACGCCAATTAAAATACCATGGTTTTTTTTTTGTTTTTTGGGGGCAAAAACGCCAGCAGCCAGATTTTAACTGGACGTCAATTGAAGTTTATGATTAGCCGTATATACATGGCGTTTGTTTTTGATTTTTAAGTTGGTGTTTTTCGTTCTTCTTTCGCATTTTTGAGGCTCTTTGGCAGTTTTTCCAAAATGCAGAATGCTGGGGGGGGGGGGGGGGGGGGGGAGTTCTGCAAACTGTGGCGCATTTTCTACCAAAGAATTCAATGGGATTGTTGTGATTGTCTCAAAAATACCATGGCTGTGAGTATTGGTTTTTTTTTCCTGGCATTTTGTCACCTTTTGTGGTCCAGCAGCTAGGTTATGTGATGGCAGAGGGGAAAAAGAAAAGTTCAGCACACAAAAATGCCTAAACCACAAAAAATATAATTCACACAGGTCAAAAATGATTGAAAAAAAAAAAAACGCATGAAAAAAAACACATTGAGGGTGCATTCACACCTACAGGATCTGCAGCAGATCTGCAGCAGATTTGATGCTGTGTTCAGTTATTTAAATGAAATCTGCTGCAGAAAATCTGCTGCAGATCCTGTAGGTGTGAACGCACCATAAGGGTACAAACCCACTTGACGTATTTGCTGCGTGAATCAGTCTTAAAAATAAGCAGGCAAAACGCAGGTTGGCTTTATACGATTGTTCTGCATTAAAATACGCAATTGCGTATTTTTGAAGCGTGAAGCTTGTTGTTAGCAAAGCATCAGTTGTTAACAACCTGTGTGAAAAACGCATGTAGCTTCACGCTTCAAAAATATGCAATTGCGTATTTTAATGCAGAACAATCGTATAAAGCCAACCTGCGTTTTTTTGGGGGAGGCCAGAAAAACACCACACAAAAAAGATGTGTGAGTAATTCTTTTGAAAAATTTTTTAGCAGAGCCTGCGCCTCGGTCTCTACTTAAGGTTCTGCCAGTCCTATTCATCAAATAGGATCCCTCTGTTCTCCACCAAAAGAATTGACATAAGAGAAAAGGGGGCACACGAGGCATTCTATTCTATGAATAGAACAGGCAGAACCTCAAGCAGAGTCCAGGGTGTAGACTCTGCTTGAAATTTCACGAGAACTACTCAGTGTGAACGTGCCCTTGGGATGTTTTACATGGGCCGATTATCGCTGAAAAATTGTTAGATCGTTATCGGATTTAAACGATAATTGTTTCGTGTAATAGCAGGCAACGATTAAACGACCAATGAGAAATCGTTGATGGTTTGATAGAATCTGGACCTATTTTCATCGTTGATCGTTCACAAATCGTTCGAACAGCGTTCGGTGTAACAACACATTGTTTGGTCGTTCCCTGGTCTTTCAGCCAGGAAAGGACGAGCACAAGAACGACCATAAGCAACGATCATTGTCCTGTGTAATAGGGTGAACGATTTAAGATCGTTTATCATAGTGGTAATTTGAGATCGTTTATCGTTAATGACCAAACAATCGTCCCATGTAATACCACCCTTAGGGTCATTCTTGTAGATAACTGCAAAACTAAAATGGAGGCGTCACCTAGACAATTCAGGACACTACTTTATAACCTGCACTACATATACATGGATCGGCTTATGTTTACATATCCATAATCTAAATCCATATATATGGTGTCCTCCGACACAGTGCAGGCTAAAGACACGGCAGGAGATAGTATTTAATAAATACCAGGCACTTAGCACAGAAGCATAATACACAGTACAAGGCTAAAGACCCCACAATATACATAATACACCCTGGACTACAGCTCTAATAAAGCTAACATTTCAAACAATAAGCATACAGAGAGTATATAATGGGCCGAAGCTTTATTGAAAAACTGAAACCCCATGGGAAAGGGGGCTCAGTCCTCTTCTTCATTGACATTTCAGCAGTCCATGATGGAATAGTCCCTAAGCAGGCTGCAGACCAACCTGTGGCGGTCCTAGATGGACATCCTCTTCCAGTTCATAACTAGTTGTTTCCGGGCAAGACAGAAGGCATCAGGCCTCCAAGATACCACCAACACTGGGATCCCCAGGAAAACATTTGGGGTTCTTAGCCCTCGAAGGAAACCTGCTTGCTCTTTCATGCCCTCGTGTTGGAACTAGTTTTCCTGTCAACGCTCAGCTACCTAAAGAGCCTTGAAATCCGTAAGAATTATATGATTGGTTGAGCATAAAAATTTTCCTGTGGTCTGTTTAATCTCATATTTGTGATGCCTTAAATGGACATTTTCATCTTCCGTCGTTGCAACATATACGAAAAGGTTCAGTCTCGGCACTCACCATAATGCTTCAAAATATTTATAGTAGAAAAAAGTTCATCACAAAAATACAACGGCAACAGGACGTTTCAGCATCAAGCCCTCCTTAACTATCTCATAGTTGACGCCGAAACGTCCTGTTGCCGTTGTATTTTTGTGATGAACTTTTTTTCTACAATAAATTTTATGAAGCATTATGGTGAGTGCCGAGATTTAACTTTTATAATACCAATAGTTTGAATGGCAGATAGATATGTAGCTGACAGTCCTATCTTGGGTAATCTATAAACCACACATAAGCCTCGTTTGGACACAGGAAGTTAAAGTTCTACATAGTGAATGTTAATGTTGACTTTTATTTTATTTTTTTTGTAATAGATACTAAACATTAGGTATGAACTTCCCAGGGCAGATGCAGACCACAGACTTTAACAGTAGCCTTTCTCTGACTGAAGCAGTAATTTTAATGGGAAGGTTAACCATTACTAAAACGCTGCCAAGTCCTACAGCTTTCAAAGCAATCACTTAATGGCATAAAGAGTGATAGAAAGGTAGGCTTAACATCTAAATCCTACAGAGGAGCCGATCACTTCTGGACCTAGTTCGTTAAGAAAAGACTGCAGAAATAGACAAACAGACCATCTAATAAGGAAAAAAGCCTATGGTATTATAGTCTAGACGACAGACAAACAGCTAAAAAGACCAATATACAGAAGATTTACACAGTGATTTACACATCTAGTCCACTCATCCTTTGGTTGCTGTACCCAGTGGGGCTTACAGTCTGTCCTATCACAGTTACCCAAATGATTACAATGTTACTTTTTAGGATGCCAAATTACTGGACCACTGTTCTTCGGCCATGGGTGGTAATTAGAGATGAGCGAACCAAATTTTCCAAATGGAGTGTTGTTCTGAACTTTGCAAAAAGTTTGGTACTGAACCAAACTTTTTGAAAAGTTTGGAAAAAGTTTGTAAGGATGGCAGCTGCATATCTAAAAAAAAAAATAATAAAAAAAAAAGGTATACTTCCCTGTCCTTGTTCCCCCAGTGTCCTCCTCCAGGTCTGCGATGTCTCCAGCCACCTCCATCCTGCTCAATCAATCACTAATTGGGACGAGGCAGCGCCACAGCCAGTGATTGGCTTAGCAGTCTGTCAATTTTGTGTCGAGATTGATAGCCCTCTCATCCAATCAGTGGCCGTGGTGCTGTCCCATCTCGGTCAGTGATTGGCTCTGCCAATCATTAATTCACACTAGACAGCACCGCAGCTAGTGACTGGCTGAGCAGGCTGTCACTATTGTCAGTGATTGGCTGAAGGGGATTTTTGTGGCTGCAAGGGACTCCGGACACCAGAGAAAGAGAACACAGGGGGAGTGTGAACAGGTAATAGAATGTGAACTTTGTGAACCACACTAAAACAGCAAAATATCTGCAATTATTTTGTTGTTTTAGGGCAGTTGGTTAAAGTGTCAATTCAGACAAACCCGAGCTTTACATCAAAGTTTGGCAAACCTGCCGCACTGAATTTTTGAAAAGTTTCATCTCTAGTGGTAATTGTAGATCCAGATTCAACACAAAACACATTCCAAATAACTGTTCCCCTGTAACTGGGATTCTAATAGCTGTAAAAGGTAAGCTGTAAGAAAACGGCCCCGTTTTGTAAAAAAAAAAAAAAAAAAAAAAGTTATAGTACAGCTGTTTTCCGTGGTGACAGAATCAAAGTACACATATTCAAAAGAATCAAACAGAAGCTACCATTTGTGTATCTACGATAACATTAGTGTAGTCAGTGTGGTGGTAGCCAGCAGAGAATCCAGGCAGACCGATCTCAGCAGAAACCATTTAATTATTATCAAAGACATTTTATTTTCAGATTTGTATAGACAGCATGAGTTGAGAATACAGCTGAATTGAAAGCGAACGTCCACCCTTGAAGAGCATTTTGGTTTCTTTTAATCTAAATAGGTTTGAAATCTGCTCTGATGAATTTCTTAATATATATTTAAAGTGATCCTTTTTTCTGATAGAGAGCTCCAAACTCCTAGCACAGACATAGCATACATTACATACTGGTTACCCCACAACATGGTGCTTACTAAAAAAAATTCAATGATGATGCTGTATGCATGTCAGCTCATCAGCTCCATCTAGTGGTGGCTGTAGGAAGACTTTATGTTTTCTTTAAAACCTTTAAAAATCTTTAAAGTGAATCTGTCATCCCCTGAATCCCTATTGAGGTGTTGGCATAACTAGATAGGTTTCAACAAAGATATGTTCTGAATGCTTTTATTGATATCCATCCAGCAGTGCCATTAGCTTGGAAGGCAATAAAGGGATGACAGACTCTCAACTCATAGAAGTTAGTATAAGAAAAAAATGAAGCTTCAAGCATTATAAAATACTTATATAACATATTGAACATTACCAATGGCGTGATGCCATTATGCCACGAGAACTCCCCTTGTTCTAGGCATATTGCAACCTATTATTGATACCTATCTGCCCTTATTGTCTGTGATTATGGCAGTCCCACCAAGAGTAAGCATAGAATATTCAATAGCACATAACACATACAGTTGAGGGTAACTTGGATTTTTTTCTTTTTCTTTGGCATATATGCTGGGAAAGATCCTGATACATAACTGAAACATATTCATAGATCCAAGTGACCTAATGGTGGAGTCTATTGTGCTGGAATACAGTAACACCACTTCTCCCTACACTTCTGGAATCCTAATTTTATATATATATATATATATATATATATATATATATATATATATATATATATTTATTTTTTTATTTTTATTTTTTTTTTAATTTTGTGTGGTATTTTAGTTTATTTTATGTTAAAATACTAACAAGAGTTTCAGCTTCTGTTGGAGGACCTATATCATACAGACAGCAGGTGGTGCTGTGTTAAGTCTTTATGTGTATTAACATGCATAGTTCTGCTAGTTCTAATGTTCATTCTGTTGTTTGGTTCATTTTCTTTCTCATGTATCCTCCATCTGGTAATGAAACATGTAATAGTTTCTGTCTGTCTCAAGTAAAGTACACAAGTGAATCCCTTCCACAATGTCTGGGTGCTGATTAGAAATGAGCGAACCTTGAGCAAACCGGAGCGCGCGGCATTTGATTACCAGCGGATGAAGGAGTTGGATGCAGCCCTAGGGAGTCCTGAAAAACATGGATACCGTCTATGGCCTAGGGCTATATCTACGTTTTCAAGCAGCCTTAGGGCAGCATCCAACTTATTCATCCACCGATAATGCTGCATGTTCAGGTTTGGATGAACGCAAGCGTGCTCGAGGTTCAATTATCTTATTTGAGCTTTTGAATAATGGTATATGTTGGAAAATCTTACAGACATACTTTTATGTTACTATTTATTTATTTATTTATTTATTTATTTAATTAGTAAGTTAGTTATTTTTTAAAAAGAGCGACAGCTTTGTATTATCTGCTTTAAACTAAGCTGCAAAAAGTACCTGGAATAAGAAAATATATATCTTGGAATATGTTACTTAACAAGGAAGTCCGACGAACACTAAAACTGGCAGGCAGGGGGGTGGGTTGAGAGAAAATAATACACAAGTGAACTTGCCCATCCCCGCGCTTCCGTTGCGTCGCTCCAGGGTCCCGTTCACAGTAGCCGGCTGCCAACTTCTGCTGGAAACAAGGTACGCCACGTACCTGGCTTTTCCAGCAGCAATGTCCGGCCCAGCTGAGCGGTTTCCCCCTAAGTCAGTCAGTGACTGGGGTGATGTCCTGCCACAGTCACTGATTGGCTGAGCAGGCAATCACTCTGTTGGGGGTGGGACATTGCAGCCAGCAGAGATGCAGAACCCTGGCTGCTGTGAATAGGACCCCTAAACGGCGCTACGAGGCATGAGGAGGGGTGAGTTTACTTATTATTTTCTTGACACACACACCTGCCTGACGATTTTAGAGTTTGTGTCCTTTGTCCTTTAAGAAAAGGCACAAGGCAAAATTCTGGATACATAAGGAGACTTGCAGAAAATATAAATGCTTTTACCAACGAAGCAAAAAAAAAAAAAAAGTATTATCATTTTATTTGCATTGTTTAGCAATATGGTATCATTCTTAATCTACATAACATACTGCAAGAACCTTATCCACAAAGCAGCAACAATAAGACTTCATGGAGGTTAAGCAATACAAAGACTTTCGTTTTTACACTATGATGATTTGCAAGAAAGTTTTCCCCTCCACCACTGAAGTGTATGATAAATAACCATCGGAGAAGAATCAGCCTAATAAATAGACCTTCCTCCGGATTAACATACCTGCTCTGGGTATAGGGACTTTGCCGTAAGCAGTCTAGAGTGACAGTAGTGTGTTTTTCTCCATTCTCCATCAGTCTTTGAACTTTCCATTGTTCAGAGTCATCTACTCTCATAGCAATCACTTTGGCGCCAAGAGCAGCTTTGACCCTGCAGAAGAGAGAATATAGGGAAAATGATTTAGCGGCGCATCTCCAATGACAGCTAGCAATGCATCAAAGACCTAACAATGCACAAAGACCTCAGCGGGATGACACCTTCTCTGGATCATTGTTAATGACTGATTCACAACTCAAGATGTCATTACTAACCACGCAAAAAGAAGACTGCTGAAAGAGTAGAAGAGACGTATATAGCTGTCGGAATTAATATGCAGAGCAGCGAATGGATGAACAAAGAGGCGACTAACAACCTTCATCATTTTAGGAATAGGAAGCTATTTATTTGGATACCTTGAAACATTATCACTAAATGGATCTTTTTTTTTAGCGTATATAAAAATCAGGTCAACCAGTTTTTTGTGTACGTTAAAAAAACATGAGTTTTGATCCGTCTTTTTTTATAATGGAAGTCAATGGGAAAACGGATCAAAACGGATGCATTTTTGTGCAAAAAAAATGTAGTGGAAACCCAGCCTAAATATTTAGATGGTTTCAATAACTACTGTAAATCAAGTTGTACTGTCTCTTTAAATAGGAAAAAACACTCAAGAATAAATGTTACATATTACCTATAAGTCTAGAGAGCTGGTGATATAGTGTGCATAGGGGAATCACAGGGTGAGAAATGAGGTGAAGGCTCTAGTCACTTAAAGGAGAAAAGGATTTTAAAAACATTGTAGTATGTTATACTTGGGGCCACAATTGGTTACTTTTTTCAAGTCTAAGTCAGATGAAGTATCAACCAACGACATAACAGGACCATGGACAGTTCCATACAAAACCATTGTGACCAACCCATTGTGTGGGAACCCAAGTGGGGAGCATTTGATTACCGGTGGCTGCTAAAGTCGGATGCCGCCTAGGAAGTCCTGGAGAACACTGATACAGCCTATGGCCTATGGCTATTCGTGGTTTCCAGGACTCTCTAGGGCTGCATTAAACTTCAGTAGTCACCACTAATCAAATGCTGCCTGCTCGGGGTCAGATGAACCCAAGGGTGCTCGAAATTTTCTCAACTGTAAATGTGGCATTTAATGCCACATGTTTCTTACCAAAATTTCATAGGAGATAGTTGCAGTTCTTTCTACGTAATCCTGATTTTGAGTTAAAAAACAATTTATGCTGCAAATGCACCAAAACAAAAAGGCTATGTTTAAACCAACTTGTATTCCTGACAGTAAATTTTATATTTAAAGGACTCGATGGGTGGGTAAAGAAAAAAACACATACTTATCACTTGCTTCCAATTCTCTACCGATGGCGTTGATCTGTTGCCGGTCCCCCTTGGCGCTCTTGCTCTCATCTCAACACCTAGGAGATGCCAGCTTAGCCAACTCCTGGCAGCTGAGGCATCTCTCTGCTATGGCCAATGATTAAGCAGCCATAGCGTGTTGAGAGAAGAGCAGGATGCACTTGGCAGCATGGACAGTGGCACTGGCAGAGGATTGGTGGGAAGGCAGGTACATGTTTTTTCTTTATAATCTCACCCTGAATTCTATTAAATATACCATTAAGGGTGTGTTCACACCTACAGGATCCACAGCAGATTTGATGGTGCAGATTTGATGCTGTGTTCAGTTATTGAAATAAAATCTGCTGCGGATCCGCTGCAGATCTGCTGCGGATCCGCAGCAGAAAATCAGCTGCGAATCCGGTAAGTGTGAACATACCCTAAAGGGATATTCTACGAAAATACCACAGGAAACATGAAAAGTAGGATATCGCAGGAGGTCCGACCTCTGTACCTCCCGCCTTCTGCATTATGAATAGAGCCGGGAGTACGGCATGTGACCCACAGCTCTATTCATTCCTATGGAGTAATGGAAAGAGCAGAGTACGCCGGAAGAGCGATGTACTTGTCTCTTTCCGTCGGCTCCATAGGAATGAATAGAGCCGAGGGTCACATGCCGTACCCATAGCTCTATTCATAACAGAGCCAGCGGGCCCTATATGGAGATCGGTGGGGGGAGGGGGTCAGAAGTCGGACCCCTCATGATCACATAGGTGCCCATATTAGCATGCCAGCCAGAGATACCCCTATTATAGTCTGTAATCCATGGATACTTCTAAACACCGGCTATTGTTTGCCAATTTTCCCAAAAAGAGTTTCCCTGCCGCCTAATCCCATATAAAAAGTAAGTAAATACAATTGCGAAAAGTCACAGAATAAAGTAAAATCCATATACATATACACACCCACGCAGTTTATTTATTTACAGAAATTATACATGGTTGAAAACGTAGGTAACGTTCATAATGGTGTGATTTACCAAGCATAATATGGAATAAAAGGTAAGTACAGGAGTTTACGTTAAAGCCGAGCACATACACAGCAGTAAGGAATAATAACAGCCAATTTACTTCATAGGCATACATCTATAGTGATTTGCATCCAATTACAGATTTTTTTTCCCCAACAAAACTTAAGTATTAAGTAAAATATAAAATGTTTTATGCACAGTAATATCACATACTATGAGAGTAAAAACTGAATAATTTAAAGGGATACTATCAGCAGGTTAGAAGCATCTAACCTGCTCATATGTCCCTATAGGGGGCGCTGAGGTTAAAGGTAAGTTTCTTAGCTTCATCATCAGTGCCATTTTTTGAACTTTGTAGTTTGATCCATATGCTAATGAGGTGTTTTGGTGCACTAGGGGCGGGACCATCGTCCTCAGTACACCTGCCGGCCTGCCCCTTCTAATAAATTTTGGGGAGTATTCTGCAGTGATGTCACGCGGATTCTCACTGCTGCAGAGCACTGGAAGAATATTCATTAGAAGGGAGGTGTGACTGGAAGGGATAAGTGCACTGTGGGTGGTAGCCCCACCCCCACTGCACCAACCCACCTTATTAGCATATGGATCAGATGTGATTTTTTTTCAGGCTTTTTTTTTTACATTTTTTTCCAAGCTCTCATTGATTTTAATGGGAGCTCTTTTTTCAAAACATGCCTTTTTTATGATCTAAGATTTCTTATGAAAAAAGGGTTATCTGGAGCATTATAAAGTCATAAAAGTGCTACAAAATGTGGATATATGCATAAATAAAGATATTTCAGATAAGATTTTATTTTTTCATCTTCATATTACTCCTATTCAGCCCTATGAGATCCCAGCCACTTCTCTTCCCTTCAGTCTGCATCTTAGCATTAAAATCCATGCCCAGGCGTGCTTCAGTGCCAGTCATCCATAAAGTACAGCAGAGCATGCACTGTTCACTATGATTTTGTACTTATATTGTACTTTATTTTGCATTTATTTTGCATTTTGTCAGATGCGATGAGATGCAACACTGCTGCAGTGTGATTGGATGATGATACGTATATTATCAACTCTGCATGCTTACCAGGAGACAATGCTCTTTATTATATAACAATTCAGTCAGTATAATGTAACAGTGTGGTTACAGAGATTTCGGTGCTGTGTGACGGGAGAGCTGACCATACAATGCGAGCACTTTCAGAAGTTTCTGCTACTGAATGTTGATGCGCAGCAGCAGTATACATGCCCAGTGAGTTTGTAACGACAGTGACACATTAAAGCTTTTCCACTTACTATGTCTACCACTAGAGGAACGAGGCAACTGGGATGAAAAAAAACAGCTATTTCTCAAAACTACAGATAATGAAAGATAAAACACATAATTATCCCTATACATTGTTAGAGGTTTCCTAATGATTTATATCTGATAATTATAATGTATTTAAATAGCATTCCACACATACAATGTAATGAGAACGCATTTGCCTATATGATCATTATTACAGGTTGTTGGTGTCATGCAGTTCCAGCAAGGGAATGAGCGACATAATTCTTTCTATACAGTAAATCAAAAGTCCCAGCAATTTCTTAAAGTGACTCTGTACCCACAATCTGCCTCCCCAAACCACTTGTACCGTCAGATAGCTGCTTTTAATCCAAGATCTGTCCTGGGGTCTGTTCGGCAGGTTATGCAGTTATTGTCCTAAAAAACAACTTTTAAACTTGCAGCCCTGTGCCTCCTCCCCACCCTCTTCATCATTAGGAATGCCAATGGAACATTTTCTTCTGTCTGAACATTGCACAGGTATATTAACGATCCAGCCCATGTGCCGTGCTGACACAGCTGATAAATCTGCCTGGAGCATTTCTAATGGTGAGGAGGGCGGGGAGGAGGGACGGAGAGGTTGTGCCAGGCTAATGCATTCACAATCTACGCCCTGACCTTTGGGCACGGGGCTGCCAGTTTAAAAGTTGTTTTTTAGGACAATAACTGTATCACCTGCCGAATGGACCTCAGGACAGATCTTGGATTAAAAGCAGCTATCTGAAGGTACAAGCGGTTTGGGGGGGGGGGGGGGTCAGATTGTGGGTACAGAGTCACTTTAAAGGGGTTTTGCCACCATGAACATTTATTCCCTATCCACATGATAAAAGTTTGTTTGCATCCAATGAGAGAGTGCAGCAGTGTTGCATCTCAGCCCCTGATTGACTGATGGACATGCCTTGCACTGACTAATAATCAGGGACTATGGAGCAGGGCTCCGCTATACAACCATAGCTGCTGCTTGATTAGTAAAAGCGTACCAGACGCATTTTTTTACATGATCGCACACAGTTTTGAAAAACTTACTTTATTTTTTTCTATGTTAAACATGATACATATGATCAAACTGTGCTTTACGCAGATATTTGTTCTTTTCTCTGTTCAAAAAAAGAGACCAAGCACAGGAAGTTCCCGTCCTTTGCCGCTCACACAAGGAAAGACATCTGTTCATCATGCAGGTTGTTTATCAGCTGAGGACAATTAACTTAGGCTAAATATATTATCAACTTTTCCTAATTATATTATCAACTCTGCATGCTTACCAGGAGACAATGCTCTTTATTATACAATAATTGAGTCTGTATAATGTCACTGTGCGGTTACAGAGGTTTCAGTGCTGTGTGAAGGGAGAGCTGACCATACAGTGCAAGCACTTTCAGAAGTCTTTGCTACTGAATGTGGATGTGCAGCAGCAGTATACATGCCCAGTGAAAGGTGACACCTAGTGGCCATTTGTACAACATAAAATACAAAGGGAGTATATTGCAGAACTGCGTGCGATCACAACCCCAGTTGATTTCCTTACAAAAAAAATTGTGACAGTGCCTCTTTAAGCATAGAGGTAAATATTTTCTATTACACTATCAGACACTGAGATTATATTATTATACAGAGACCTTTGGACTGTTTTCATATGGAAACTAATTTACAGATTTTTTTTTTTGACCGAGACCTGTCCAGTGATTTTCAGTCCCATTCAGTTCACCCTATAAAGACATCAGTATTGTTCTAATAAAAAAACAAGGATTTTTAAAGCATGCACCTTTTGAACATTATATTTTTTCATTATAGGAGAAACATGGATTAAGGAAGCTAATATGTACAGCAGTGGTGATCGCAGACACTGACAAATATCTGATGGAGACAAGACACCAGTTAAGTGACACAGAGGTATATCAGAAGTTGAATAAGGACCCTAAATTGACACCATGAGAAAGATGAATGATTTGGTTGATGGAGCTTTGTGCGAAGGTTCGATGACAAATTGGGAGATTATTTGAAGGTTACATCACAGATCACTCCCGTCTTATATATCCTTCAACAAATCAATAAGACTTTAATTAATCTTCCCATATGGCCAATTGTTTCTGACAGTGATTCTATCTTCAACACAATAGCTGTCTTTTTTGCAGGGTTTTAAGTCAACTTGCCACCTCCTTGTCCTCGTATATTTATTAGGGACACTTCCATTTTTTTTTTTAATTAAAGGGGAACTATCAGCAAGTTAGACTAATCTAACCTGCTGATTGCCTCCTATAGCGACAGGGACGCTGAGGAGGAAGGTTTGTGAGTTACCTTCTTCCTCGGCGCTGGTCCTACGCTGTTAGTCAGGGTAGACTCTGCTCTGAAACACCCTTAGGAGCACTGCGGTGCAGCCCTCCACTTCTAATGATAATAAATGGAGGAGGCTGTCAGGATGACAGGCAGTGATCCTAATACCCTGGTACCTTAGAGTGGAGTTTTCCTTGACTAACATCGTGGAACCAGTGCTGAGGAGGAGGGTAAAACACATACCTTCCTTCTCAGCTTCCCCGTTGCTATAGGGGGCGATCAGCAGGTTGGTTGTTCCCCTTTAAGATAAATCTTTTTGTTTTTAGCATGGTGTCTGATCCCACTTCTATGTACCAGGAAAAGGGGCGTCAGTCCCTGATATGCTATCTAGCTCAGGGCATACTGTGTGTCCGTGATTAGTCCTGTGTCTGCTATAACTCTTCCTCTTTGGGGAGGACATTTTTTCTGTAAAGGAGTCAACAACTGTAGGGCACAATGTGGTTGTCAAAACCGCAGATAGAGTTCAGCCAGGGATGGGATAGGGCGGACACAGACAGAGAACCCTGAACTTGTCCCAATGGTCACTGCCTACTTGTCTTGAACAGCCCTTAGCAACTGCAGAAAACCATGGAGATGGTTCCTCACCTGGGAAAATGTGAAACAAGGACAGAAAACAAGATTAACAAACACAAGGAACATCAAATGGCCCAAGTAGTGGTGAGCAAAGCAGCCAGAAATTCATTTCGCGAGCTTCACGAATTTGGGGTCAAACTTGTTAAGATTCAATTTGCAAATTTCATTAAAACAGCCAAAACTATAGTAGCTGCAATACTGGGACTATTGCAGAAGGGTGAATTTGTTAAAAGGGGTACTCCAGCGAGGGGGCACTTTTTTGCTGGGACCGGGGAGGAGGTGGCCGAGGGAAAAGACGTCAGGTGTATTAACGATCCAGCCCATATGCCGGGCTGCCACAGGTAGGGAATAGGAAGCAATCTGCCTGGAGCATTCCTAATGATAAGGAGGGTGGGAAGGAGGGACAGATCTTGGATTAAAAGCAGGTATCCAAAGGTTCAAGTGGTTTGGGGGGGGCGACAGATTGTGGGTACAGAGTCGCTTTAATGTACAGTACCTGCACCTTCCAGCTATATCAATAAATAATTTGGGTTTATAAACACAGAAAACGTATGTGTTGTTTTAAGACGTCTGAAGGCAGAAGCCCACCGTACATGTTGTAGACCTCATGGAGATGAGCTGTGTTTACATTCAGTAGTCACATAAGAACGTCCTATCAGCTAACATAATATAATGTAGACATGTACTGTAGCTTACAAGTGAGCAAGAAGTGTAACCAGCACATAATGACCGGTGCTTCTCCACATGCTTTTACACACATTGTACGGCTTCATGCACCTCCACCTTCTCCCCCCATCTCTTCCTTGCCACCCTCATGCCTTGGCAGGAGACCGCCAAGTCTATTTAGCATATTTATAGGAATGCTTGTGTTGACAGCTCACATTTCCATAATGCATTTAAATGAGGAGACTGTTTGGCGTTCCTTATCTTTCTCCAGTCACCCATGATCTGTCTTAAAATAGCAGTGCCACTTTCTCCTCAACCAAGTTAAGCCGCGGAGTTCAGTATAGTAACCTCCGCTAACAGGGTTGCCCTTTTGTAAAGGTAGAGAAAATCCATGCCCGAGGAATTCTCGAGAGAAACGCTACCGGCAGCATCATTCGAGATCGCCTTAAGATGACTTACTTTGTTATTCCGGCCGTTTGACCCTTCGGCTCTTTACTCGCGAAGGGTTTCGCGCTATGGTAAAATGATTGGAGTTTCTTTCGTATTTCGGCTTATATTGTAATTGGACACAGTTGGGCGGTTGTCCTCTCATAGGGCGACATGGGCTATGGTTTACGAGCATGACAAAAACATATAATTATGTCCTTTTTCTATATGATTTCAATGTTTTCTTGTTGTTGTTTTTTTTATGTTTTTCTTTTTCACGCTGGTGAGAAAGAAAAGAAGATGAAGAAGAGATTGACTTTATTTTATATATTTAGAATTCAGCTCCATAATGAGAGATTGCTTGTCTGTACCCAATACAAAAATTAAGCTGCCATGAAATGAAATGCGCTGTCTGTCGCTGACAGAAATCTGAAGAGGCCGCCTTGTTGCTAGAAACTGCCTCAAATCTATAAAAACAGATGAAGAGGGAAAAAAAACAACTGAATACGTGACTTTGGCTCAGAACTCGATTTTCCTTGCATGACATCACATACAATATATTTTGTATCCTTAAGAACCCTTATCGAGAAGCCAGCATCGACTCTTCATGTATATTACACTGACTCGTATTTTATTTTATTCAGCATAGACACATTGGGATGGGTTTATCAATACCAGTGCTATGTATTTATACTATGAAGAGCTGTCATTGTCATAATAGGAATATATCATCAAACATTCAGATATTACTGGAAGGAGAAGTCCGGGCAAAATAAAAAACCAGCTGCAGGCAGGGGGGTGTGGGAACATAATAAAGAAGCTCTACTTACCTGTCCCCGTACCCTAACCTGTCACTGACCGCCACTGGGCTCCAGATTCTCTCCTGTTCCGATGTCGTTAAAGCAAATGTACCAGTGGTACATCGCTTTTCTGTTTTTACCATGAATAGACCGGCGTCAGCACGGGGATGCTGGGCCTCAGTCCTTTTTTTTAACTGTGGCCTGGTCCCCGCACATGGCACCAGTCTATTCCTTGTCACCAGCCTGGCCTAAAGCTCTGGAGGCAGGCTGGCCTGCTCCCAGTGGGAGAAAAACCTATTCATTCTATGACATGGCTCCATAAGAATAATTGGAGCCACGTCATAGAGGGGAGAGGGTTTTCGCCCACTAGGGAGAAAGCTTGAGGCCGGGCTGATGACCGTGAATAGACCAGCGATGTGTGCGGGAACCGGGCCACGTGCACTGATCAGGCCTGCCCCTGGCCAGCCGGCTCCGCTGATATTTATTAGAAGAGGCGGGCTGTCTGGGGGAGGATCGGTGCCTTACTAGCTTAGAGATTTAACTATAAACTGCATAGAAATGGTGCCAAGTATGATGGTAAAAAACTTACCCTGTGTTTTACAGGGATACATCAGCAGGTTACATCCAAAAACATCAGAGATAAACATTTACAACTCGTGGTAACACTATTGTCAAACATATTATGATTGTGATCAGAGATGAGCAAATTTACAGTAGTAACAAAGCAAAGCGCTTTATCTCGGCTCATCCGCTCATCAGCTGGCTTTACTGACTGGCGCTCAGTGTCGCTCCTCCCCGTGTGCTGGGAAAAGCTGGATCCAGTCCTGCGGCGGCCAAAAATAACTGACATATCTATTTTCTATAGCCGCAGTTTGGTGAACAGTGGCTGTAGAAAACAGTCCGTGGACACAGTGTGAAGTACAGCTGCCGTCCGCTGTAGTCAATGGTTAACTGAAAGCGACTCTGTACCCACAATCTGCCCCCTCCAAACCGCTCATTCTGTTGGATAGCTGCTTTTAATCCAAGATCTGTCCTGGGGTCAGTTCGGCAGGTGATGTGGTTATGTCTTAAAAAGCAACTTTTAAACTTGCAGCCCTGTGTCAAATTGGCGTAGCCTAGAGTGTTTGTGCCCTAGGCTTGCAACGCCTCTCCATCCCTCCTCCCTGCCCTCTTTAACATTAGGAATGTCCCAGGCAGGTTTTCTCCTATTCATCACTTGTCTGAACAATGCACATGTGCTGGATGGTTATGGCCCATGTGCAGTGTTCACACAAGTGATAAAAAGGAGAAATTCTGCCCAGGGGCATTCCTAATGATGAAGAGAGCGGGGAGGAAGGACGGAGAAATGTTGCAGACCTAGTGCATGGGTACTGAAGGCCACGCCAATTTGGCACAGGGCTGCAAGTTTAAAAGTTGTTTTTTAGGACAATAACTGCATCACCTGCCAAACGGACCCCAGGACAGATCATGGATTAAAAGCAGCTATCTGAAGGTACAAGCGGTTTGGGGAAGAGGGCAGATTGTGGGTACAAAGTAGCTTGAAGTGTGGGCACACCCAAAGGTGCCCGCAAACCAAATAGTAAAAAGAGGATGCAGTATCAGCCAGAGTAACATGCTGAAATACAACGGCCATTGTATTACAGCATGTGAACATAGGTCTAGGTCAGTAAAAGACCCTTTGTTTTCTGCGTGATGAGCGGTTGTGTTCTGTGGTTCAGTGAATTCTCTTGAAGCTCTTCTATTAAATTGCTGCCTTTATTATATTGATTGAAAGATTAAAAACAAAGAGGGACAATTTAGCGTGTAATAACAGCCCTGTCTCGTCACGCATAAACTCATCAGCGCTTCCCTAATTTACCCCCCAACCCCCCGAAACGTGGCTAAATGTCAGAAATAATTGTAAATTCTGCACGTTACCTGTAGAAGTTTAAGGGAGTTATTGAAAGGAAAGTGACATGAGAATATTACAAGGTGCGGCAGGCGTTCTTCTAATTACCATCATTGCTTATTTTTCACTGTTGCTCGTTAACCCTTTAAGGGAATATAATTCCCACAATTCCCAGCAGAGAGCAGTTTATTAACCTGTTATCCTGTAGAATATAGAAATTGAAACGCATTCTATTCTATGCACAATTCAATCGTTACAATGTCTGTAGGGATAAATTGCAGGAAGTCTGGCATTGTGTTCTTTGACAGTATCTTTAGCAGGACAAATTACAGACAATCTGACAAGGGGAGACGTGCTGTGCTCTTGACTATGAATGTTGCGCCACACTGTTAGTTTCTCGTCCGAAGACATAATCTTCAAAATGCTTTGTGTGCAAGCGAAGGCGTCTGCTGCTGGAACCAGGCGTAACATGATAGGCACAAATGAATGTGGATTTGCATATTGTGTCAGATGTTGATACCAATGATACCATAATGAGAACATTAATTGTGGATTTAGCTATTCGGCTATCCTAATCTTAATGACATTATAAATGGGGTTACTTCTGCTGATACCCCCTAGTGGTCAGCTGGTATTGCTTGGAAAAGTAGCTGCCTTTTTAATAGCAAGGTACAAAGCAGGCAGGAGACCATCTCTATTTAAGGGGGGGGGGATATACTGTATATATATATATATATATATATATATATATAATTTTATTTCTTCAAATTTATATAGATTTGTTAATTGTTTAAAATTAACAAATCCAGTCTGAAACAGTGCTCTCTGCTGCCACCTCTGTCCATGTGAGGTACTGTCTAGAGCAGAAAAAGGTTTCTATGGGGATTTGCTGCTGCTCTGGACACTTCCTGACACGGACAGAGGAAGCAGCAGAGAGCACTGTGTCAGACTGGAAAGAATATCTTTAGCGTTCATCTTTAAATAGTATACCCTTGCATTGTACAGTACCAGTACACTAATTTTGTGTTTGGCTGGAGGAAAGGACAGGCTGTCATAGTTAAATGTAAATCTCTTCCATGTTGATCATGTCTGACACTGTGTTTCTTTATGCAATTATTGCATGTGATATATATATATATGTGTATATATATATATATATATATATATATATATATATATATATATATATATATATATATATACACACACTACCGTTCAAAAGTTTGGGGTCACCCAAACAATTTTGTGTTTTCCATGAAAAGTCACACTTATTCACCACCATACGTTGTAAAATAAATAGAAAATAGAGTCAAGACGTTGACAAGGTTAGAAATAATGATTTGTATTAGAAGTAACATTGTTTTTACATCACACTTTGCTTTTCGTCAATTCCAGCATTGCACACCTTTGGCATTCTAGCTGTTAATCTGTTGAGGTAAGCTGGAGAAATTGCCCCCCACGCTTCTAGAAGCAGCTCCCACAAGTTGGATTGGTTGGATGGGCACTTCTGGCGTACCATACGGTCCAGCTGCTCCCACAACAGCTGAATGGGGTGGTGATCTGGTGACTGCGCTGGCCACTCCATTACCTATGATAGAATACCAGCTGCTGCTTCTGCTGTAAATAGTTCTTGCACAATTTGGACAAAATTCTTCTTTGCACAAAATGGCGGTGCAGAGTGATAGCCTTCCTTATTCAGAATCCCTTTTACCCTGTACAAATCTCCCACCTTACCAGCACCAAAGCAACCCCAGACCATCACATGACCTCCACCATGCTTAACAGATGGCGTCAGGCATTCTTCCAGCATCTTTTCATTTGTTCTGCGTCTCACAAACGTTCTTCTTTGTGATCCAAACACCTCAAACTTGGATTCATCCGTCCACAACACTTTTTTCCAGTCTTCGTCTGTCCAATGTCTGTGTTCTTTTGCCCATCTTAATCTTTTTCTTTCATTGGCCAGTCTCAGATATGGCTTTTTCTTTGCCACTCTGCCCTGAAGCCTAAAATCCTGCAGCCGCCTCTTCACTGTAGATGTTGACACTGGTGTTTTAATGAAGATGCCAGTTGGGGACCTGTGAGGCGTCTGTTTCTCAAACTAGAGACTCTAATGTGCTTATCTTCTTGCTTAGTTGTGCAACTTAGCCTCCCACTTCTTTTTCTACTCTGGTTAGAGCCTGTTTGTGCTGTCCTCTGAAGGGAGTAGTACACACCGTTGTAGGAAATCTTCAATTTCTTAGCAATTTCTCGCATGGAATAGCCTTCATTTCTAACAGCAAGAATAGACTGTCGAGTTTCAGATGAAAGTTCTCTTTTTTTGGCCAAATGTGATGCTCCAGAAACACAATCTGCTCAAAGGAAGGTCAGTTTGTAGCTTCTGTACGAGCTAGACTGTTTTCAGATGTGAGAACATGATTGCACAAGGGTTTTCTAATCATCAATTAGCCTTCTGAGCCAATGAGCAAACACATTGTACCATTAGAACACTGGAGTGATAGTTGCTGGAAATGGGCCTCTATACACCTATGTAGATATTGTACCAAAAACCAGACATTTGCAGCTAGAATAGTCATTTACCCCATTAGCAATGTATAGAGTGTATTTGTTTAAAGTTAGGGCTAGTTTAAAGTTATCTTCATTGAAAAGTACAGTGCTTTCCTTCAAAAATAAGGACATTTCAATGTGACCCCAAACTTTTGAACGGTAGTGTATATATATATATATATATATATATATATATATATATATATATATTATAATATATATGCAATAAATATAGATAGTTTTGTCAAAGTCATTGTAATATCACAATATGTAATATGTAAGACTGCAGGTGAAGCAACAACATTATCTTAAAGAAGAGCCCTTCAGACTTCCATCAGACTCCCTAATGAATAGTCGTTTTGTCTCTACAAGTGTTGATCTTGTTAAAAAGAGCTCGAGTGAATTTAAGTGGCTTCCTAGCAACAGACTCTTGTGCCTGAGATGATCACCCGAGATCTCAGCACTTTCGTGGATTATCGACTTCTGTGCAGCAGAACTGCCGGGGATGTATATAACTGATGAAAGCCCCAGCTGCGGCCACAACTACAGATACAGCAGATACAGGTATAACCTGCAGGTAAATCCACAACGGTAGATGCAGATGTAATGAGGTGACTTGTGGCCACAGTTGGGAAACTTTCCTTTTAAAGTGAACCAAGAGGATGCACTGTTTTTTCAATGCCATAAATTTACTTATTTGGAGTCTTATGATTTAGCCCCATTTTACTATATTAGATCATTTGAACTATATTAACCCCTTCAAGACTAAGCCAATTTTGGCCTTAATAACCAGACTCATTTTTCAAAATCTGACCTGTCTCACTTTATGCGCTTATAGCTCAGTGATGCTTTAACGTATGCTAGCGATTCTGAGATTGTTTTTTCATAACATATGGCACTTTATATTAGTGGCAAAATTTGGTCACTACTTTGTGTGTTTTTTGTGAAAAACATCAAAATAACATGAAAAATTAAAAAAAATAGCATTTTATGAACTTTGAAATTTTCTGCTTCTAAAAAAAGAAAGTCGTATCACATAAATTAGTTACTAAGTTACATTACCAATATGTCCTCTTTATTCTGGCTTCATTTCATAAACATATTTTACTTTTTTAGGGTGTTACGGGGCTTAGAAATTTATCAGCAAATTACCACATTTTCGTAAAAGTTTCCATAACTGATTTTTTAGGGACCAGTTCTTTTTTTAAGTTGATTTAGGAGGCTTGTATACTGGAAACCCCCATAAGTGACCCCATTTTGGAAACTACACACCTTAAAGAATTAATCTTGGGGTATAATGAGCATTTTAACCCTACAGGGGCTGGAGGAAAGTATTCACCATTAGGCTGGGTTCACACTATGTATATTTGAGGCTGTATTTGGTCCTCATGTCAGGTTCTCATAGCAACCAAAACCAGGAGTGGATTGAAAACACAGAAAGGCTCTGTTCACACAATGTTGAAATTGAGTGGATGGCCGCCATATAACAGTAAATAACTGCCATTATTTCAATATAACAGCTGTTGTTTTAAAATAACAGCAAATATTTGCCATTAAATGGCGGCCATCCACTCAATTACAACATTATGTGAACAGAGCCTTTCTGTGTTTTCAATCCACTCCTTGTTTTGGTTGCTATACAGCCTCAAACATACAGCCTCAAATATACGTAGTGTGAACATAGTTAGGCTGTAAAAAAATGGAAAATTAAAATTTTCCAATAATAAATATGTTTAGATTAAAGTTTCTCATTTTCAAAAGGAACATGAGAGAAAAAGCATCCCAAAATTTGTAACGCAGGTTCTCTTAAGTACAACGGTACCCCATATGTTGGCGTAAACCACTGTTTGGGCACACAGCGGGGGTCAGAAGGGAAGGGAGCGTCAATTAGCTTTTTCAATGCAGATTTTGCTGAAGAAGTTTCTGAGCGCCAGGTGCATTTGCAGAGCCCCTGTAGTGTCAGCAGAAAGAGAAACCCCCATAAGTCACCCCATTTTGGAAAGTACACTCCTCAAAGAATTCATTTTGGGGTGTGGTGAGCATTTTGACCCCACAGGGATTAGAGGAAAGTATTCAAAAGTAGACAGTAAAAATTAAAAACTCGAATTTTAGCTTGAAATTTCTCAATTTCACGAGGAAAAGGAGAGAAAATTCACCCCAAAATCTGTAACGCAGGTTCTCCTGAGTAGAACAGTACCCCATATGTGGGCATAAACCACTGTATGGGCACACAGGAGGGCTCAGAAGGAAAGGCGCGCCAATTAGCTTTTTCAATGCAAATTTTGCTGAAGAAGTTTCTGAGCGCCAGGTGCGTTTGCAGTGCCCCTGTAGTGCCAGCGGAGTAAAATCTGGCCATAAGTCACCCCCTTTTGGAAAGTGCACCCCTCAAAGAATTCATCTTGGGGTGCGGTGAGCATTTTGACCCCACAGGTATTAGAGGAAAGTATTCAAAATAGACAGTAAAAATGAAAAACTCGAATTTTTCCAATAATATGTTCCTTTAGTTTGATATTTCTCAATTTCACGAGGAAAAGGAGAGAAAATTCACCCCAAAATCTGTAACGCAGGTTCTCCTGAGTAGAACGGTACCCCATATGTGGGCATAATCCACTGTATGGGCACACAGCGGGCCTCAGAAGGAAGGGAGTGCCAATTAGCATTTTCAGTGCATGATTTATCTGAAGAATTTTCTGAGCACCAGGTGCGTTTGCAGCGCCCCAGCAGAATAGAACCCCCCCAAAAGTCACCCCATTTTGGAAAGTGCACCCCTCAAAGAATTCATTTTGGTGTGTGGTGAGCATTTTGACCCCACAGGTATTAGAGGAAAGTATTCAAAATTGGCCAGTATAAATGAAAAACTCGAATTTTTCCAATAGTATGTTGGTTTACTTTGAAATTTTTAAATTTCACGAGGAACAGGAGAAAAAATGTACCCCAAAATCTGTAACGCAGGTTCTCTTGAGTACAATGGTACCCCATATGTGGGAAGGAGCGCCAATTTGTTGGAGCAAAACTGCAGCTAGTAACAGTTATTAGAATACCGCAGTTACTAAAATACAATTTAAAAAATGAGATTACAGGTAATGCGGGGTGGTTACGGGTAATCTGTAGGTGGTTACGGGCAATCTGGAGGTGGTTACGGGCAACCTGGTTACGGGTAATCTGGGGTGTATACGGACAACCTGGGGTGGTTACGGATAATCTGGGGTGGATACGGTCAACATGGGGTGGTCATGGGCAACCTGCTGTGGTTATGGCAACCTGGGGTGATTACAGGTAACCTGGGGTGGTTACAGGCAACGTGGGGTGGATATGGACAACCTGCTGTGGTTACGGGCAACGTGGGGTGGTTACGGGCCACATGGGGTAGTTACGGACAATCTGTGATGGTTATGGAGAATCTGGGATGGTTACGGACAATCTGGGGTGGTTACGGATAAACTGAAGTGCTTATAGTTAATCTGAGGTGGGTACCTGTAATCTGGCGCAGTTACGGGCAATCTGGAGGGGGTCATTGGCAATATGTGTTAGTTAGAGGCAACGTGCGGTGGTAAGAGGCAACGTGCGGTGGTCAGTGGTAACCTGCGATGGTCAAAGGCGACTAGTGGTGGTAAGAGGCGACGTGCGGGTGGTTAGAGGCGACAAGCGGTGGTTAGAGGCGACAAGCGGTGGTTAGAGGCAATGTGCGGTGGTCAGAGGCAACGTACGGTGGTCAGAGGCAACGTGCGGTGGTAAGTGGCAACCTCTGGTGGTCAGTGGTAACCTGCGATGGTCAGAGGCGACGTGCGGTGGTCAGAGGCGACGTGCAGTTGTCAGAGGCGACGTGTGGTTGTCAGAGGCGACGTGCGGTTGTCAGAGGCAGCGTGCGGTGGTTACAGGCACTGTGTGGTGTTACGGGCAACGTGCGGGGGGTTACGGGCAACGTGTGGTGGTTACGTGTAATCTGCCGTCATTACGGACAACCTGGGGTGGTTACAGGCAACCTGCGGTGGTTACGGGTAATCTGGGGGGGTAAGGGGTTATTTGGGAGTAAACTGCAATTATTACTATAATAAAAAGTGTGTGTTTTATTTATTTTTCGTTTGTCACTTTTTGTACTTTACACATTCATTTTCACTGTATTACTATGATTACTGTGATATTTTCTATCACAGTAATCATAGTTCAGTGTTGGCTGCTTAAATTTTCAGAGTTGGCTGCTTCTGACGCGCATGCGCACTTCAGAAGCAGTCAAGACACCGAGGAGGAAGGACCTCACAGGATCAGGTAATGTATATGGGGCAGGGGGGTGACTGAGGGACGGGGGGGGACTGGGGGGGTGGGGGGCACATCACTTTTTATCCCCTGTCACCAATCATTTATGGTGGCAGGGGATAAAAAGTGCCGGGCAGCACATGGTACAAGCGATCAGCAGTATATAGTATATACTGCTGATCGCTTGTACCGGGACCCCACAGGGGGGTCCCCGATCACTGCCCCATGCTCTCCGCTACCTCCGGTGGCGGAGAGCATGGGGCTTTGATTATGTATTTATTCTCCATCGCTGTGAACAGACATAGTCTGTTCACAGCGATAGCGGCGGCCATCTTGGATCCGATGGCCGCCGGGGGAGGGAGTGGGTTAGTGACTGGGGCACTAGGGGGGCTGATCTGGGGTCTGATTGACTTATTTCATCTCCCCCCCGCCTGTGGGTGCGGGACTCTGAGTCACTGTGTCCAGGGGGCAAGGGACCGACCGCCTTGTGTCCGGGGGTAGGGGGTGGCTTAGGACACTCAAACATACTGTGCGGCTGCTCTGCATCCTCATGCGTGTGGCTGTGAGTTACTGCACTGGGGAGCAGTGTGGGCTGCCATGGGGAGGGACTGTAAGTGTTGTAGCACCATGATAGCTACACCACTGCTCTTACCATAGATCTCAAAATATGTTGAGTTTAGTCATGTATAGGCATTAGACGAGCAGGACTGGCACAGAATTACTTAAAATTTTATTTATTTGCAAGTTTCCCATAAAAAGCATTGAGATCACATTTTCAACCCTGCTTTAAAATAGAATAGGTAGAAATATATGATAGCCCGGTTCATTTGTTATTCTATTAACTTTATATAATTATTGATTTGTCATAAAAAAAAAACAATATGGGCATTTACTTACTAGTTTAGGATTACAATGGTCTGTCTTCCAGAAACAGCACCCCAACCGACCACACACGACCTGTGGACAGACGTGGTACTGTTTTTGGGAAAGAAAAAACTGTGTTCTTTTTGTAATTCTGTCGCCCATATAAGATCCTTTTTATACGAATGATTTCCACGCTTTAGCTCGAGGTCTGTAATCCTTGTTAACAAACTTTGCACACCAGGCTCCCGCTTTTATGCCTTAAACATTTTAATTAATGATGGGGTTGATATTTGTTGTGCAATGTTATTATTTTTTTTTTTAATCTTCTCCCAGTTTGTGACACAAAGCTGTAACGTTGCCTAGGACAAACAATGGTCGCAAATAACAGAAACACATTTTTGATGCCAAGACGGGAAAAACACCCATGGCGCTATTCATAATGTCCTCTCTTCTTAATGCGTCTTTGAAAATTAGCTATGGGGAAAGAAATGACCTGTTAACTAGTTCACTCCCAAGCAGACCTGCAGAGCAGCTTACATCACAATGTAAGGGTCCAACGATTCCGTAACAAAGTGGTTAAAACGAATCAACCGCGACCATTGCCAACAATTAAATGGAGTAAATGAACGTTGCCAGTCAATACTACAGTCCCCCACCCCCCTGCTTTCTAAATGCTAATTATTTGCCCATGCAATGCCTTGATCACTGCCACGAAGCTTTGGTGGCTACTAATTGCACATTTACACTGTCCTTTCTATGTCAAACAAAGATTACACATTGCACAAAGTGTTATTGAAGTAGCTTTTAATTACAGATCCAGGACAGGGAATGGCAGGCAGAACACATGCTGGCGCTAAAAAAATAAAGCCGGTCCATTTAGGACGGGAATAAAACGACTGCGAGGGTGGAGTTTAATTTAACACCAACTCTTTATAGAAATCAGAAAGAATTTGTCAGACAGTAATCCACCAGGTCTTAAAATAAAGTCCAAAAATACGATTTAAGCTTTTAGAATGTCTAAGGAGCTCAAAGTGAAAGAAGAAAAATGTTGTGAGATGAGTGAACATCAAAATTCTCGAACGCGCGTTACTCTGGTTGAGTATTTTTCATTACTTGAGTGCTCAACACGAGTTATAAGCTCCGTTGATGGAGAGTGGGGTGGGAAAATTATACTTCCCGGAGCGGTCCTCTATGTGTCTTCATTATGGCCACCAATCAGCAGCTGAGTGTTAGGTTTGGGGACAGAAGGACACAAGACAGGTGAGGCCCGTGCGCTGACAAGCAGCCCTGCTGTCCCTGCCTACTTACCCCAACTGCCCTAGGCGGCAGCGGGTAACTGGGCGACGGTCCCTAACCTGTAAGGAGTGTAACACAGAAACACAGACAAGACAAACAAATACAATAGTCTCGGGTAGACAAGCCAGGTCAGTAACAATCGGTCCAAAATCAAGAGTCAGTAGAATAGTCAGAAGTTAAAGCCAGAAATCAGGAAAACCAGGGAATACAATCAGGATACAAACGCTAGCTTAGTTACTCTCACAAGGAAGCTCTACCACACGCAAGGAGGACGCATAGAACAGTGTACTTATGGAGAATTGAGTTCCAGCCCCAGGGCGAGATTGGGGCTGAGACTCCTGTTCCAGACCACATAACAGAGCTGACCGGCGGTGCCGGACGCCTGTCAGTAAACACATATACATATCACCTGAGCCGTTCGGCCAGGGTCGGTGAAGCCAACACGCCCCTTTTAATCGTCCGAGCCGGTCTTCAGGGATGCTGTCAACGCATTCCTTGTACCAGGCCAGGCAATTTACCAGGGATGCCGTCAGAGAAAGGAGACCACCGGCCACACTCTTCGAAGTGATCCGTGATGTTCTCAGCCGAAGTTGTGGAAGCAAAAAAGAACAGATGCCGCCGGAGGGAGCTCCGAGGACAAGCAAATGGCAGGAAATTTAGACAAAGATGCACCCAGGAGTGAGGTTGAGAAAATAAATGGTGTTTGCTATTTGTTGTTTTTTTTACTGGTACCTGAGTTGTCCTTTAAATGTATCAATTTTTTGGATTGGTGTTATTGCATCTGCAGAACCCAAAATATTATTCCAGCAGATCTGCACCTAAGATTTCTTACTTATGTGCTACGCGGGGCCTAATTTGGGGCTGTCAACTGCAGGAAACATCAGCCCATGGCTTGAGTGTCTCATAAAAAATAAGTTTTTATACTGACATGTAATTCACTGGAGGTGCTAATGTTTGCACAGCTTACCCTAATGTATTTTTACACTGATAAAATCTAGGTTTAAAAAAAATAAAAAAAATAAAAGCCAACCAATTTCCAGTTGTGCAGATTGCTTTAGGTAGCCTTAGGTGACCCTGAAATGTATGTACCATCCACCGCTATTTCTCTATATTTGTACAGCTCTAACTGACAGTAAACCTAGACACATCATGCATTCTCCGAACGGCAAACTTGCTTCAAAATTGTTTTGAACTGTTTTCACCCAAAAGGCTTGTTTCTTACATGAATCACACAGATTAACACTAGAGTCAGTTAGATCATCCGTCTTAATCAAAAACAAAATGTACTAAGAACATTTCCCCATGTTTTATTGAAAAAAGTTCTTTCGTCAAGGTGACTTGAGAGGCAGTGTTCTTTACCAATCGGATCTGTAGTGAATTCTGGAAGACTTTTATCTTGAATGATACTATGTTGTTCATCTCTCTCCTGAGACACATAGTATTACAGGCCGGGCTACCGACAGGTTACAGTCCGATGAAAGGAAACGAAATTGCCCTTAACGCCTACATAGTGGCAACTGACATTTTTAAATATTGTGTTTTGTTTTTTTTAATTATTTTTATTAGGCCATGTTCACACACTGTATTTGTTAGTAAAACAACGGCCATTGTTAACTAACAGTGCTCAATTGCTTTGAAATGTATAGAACAACGGCCGTGGTGTACACACTCTGGCGCTTATAATAATTTTCAGGACTATTTTCTCCGTCCGCAGTTCGGTGAATAGTGGCCGTAGAAAAAAGGCTGTGCCCATAGTGTAGAATACGGCTCCTGGCTGTACTTTACACTATGGTCAATGGTAAATTTGAGTGAGGGCATACCCAAATACTCCCACATTCCACTTAAAATCAAATGAGGTTCATCCAGCAGAAATTGCAGTATCGCCCGGGTGAACATGTAAGACATCGACCATTGTTTGATATTCAGAAAATGTTCTGAGAAAATTCTAGGAATATTTCTCGAAACACCGCTTTTAATAGTTTGTTTCTTAAACCAATGATCTTTCCTCCAATTATTGTGCAAAAATTTCCAACATGGTTGACTTTTTTGAGATGACAACAGTCTGCCATTGTTTGCCTTAAACAATCGTTGGTTTACAGAATTTAGCCAATGATCGATCGTTTTGATTAAAATCATCGACTTTCATCAACTTGATAGAAGTGGACACTCCTGGTGATATCCCTTATCAGTGGCTGTGCATCTCACTTCCAACCAACAGGTCAGGCCAATTGAAACTGGATATTTTTATTATTATTTTGTGTTCTTTTTTTCTCCTTGAGACTTTTAAATGAGGCTCCACATACTCTTTTTGCATATTTGTATTTCCCAAGGAGAATGCACCTAGGTTTCACTGTGTTGAGCACTTGAACTAGCAGTCTACAGTGACTTCTAGTTGGTTGTAATCAGCGGACAAGCATGAAGAGGTGGATCCCCGAGGAGAGCTGACGTTCCTTCTCTGAGGAGCAGAGTCTAGGGAGCGCCTGGTTTTAAACAGTGCTCACCGCAAGGCCAGTTGGACTTCGCTGTGGGAGACTCCCAGATCGCTACCCTCAGACATGGGCCTTGGTGACCACTGACTGAAGAAGTGCAGGAATGTCTGAGTCTGGTAGAAGTGTGGAATATACGTTAGGTGATAGTTCAGACAGCACCGGGTTGGAGCTGGAAAGGAATGTAAATCCAGATCATTGAAGATTGCTTGGAAGTGGCTGAAAGCAAGGCAGCACAGATGTGGTTTCGAATCAATACCAAATACTGAGCAAAGAGGGATGAAGGTGGAGATAATATATACCCTCAGGAGAACTTGCCAGAAGTCTCCAAAGCCTGGGCTGGGCTATAAATACACAAGAACAGATGCATGCCTGCCACTAGAGGGAGCCCAAACTAGCAGAAGATCAGCTCAAAGCAAGGAGGCTGTCGCAGGAGAAGCACGCTGAGAGAAAAGAGAGATGATCACAATGCAGCGTAAATCTAAGCAGGTAGGAGGTAATTGACACGGCCAAGTGCAGTTACATGAGTTTTCCTGAGATCAGTGATTGTGGTCTACTAAGCATTGTTCCTGCAAATCAAGAGTGCTACTCCACACTGATGAGGGGCAACACCCCGAAACAGCTGTCTGTGGATGTTTACCTGGCTTTGATATTTCCTTTGTCATATCCTTACCCTCGTAACTGAGTTGGATATTTACTGAAAGGGTCACCTTAAATGGTGATTTTGGTGGTCTCCTTACTGGAGCCAACCCTTTGCAAGGTTTGCCTTTCCTGGAGGGATATAGGTCTGTTCCCCTGTTTTGAGACTCGTAATTGACGCTCTCTTGCTTCTTAATATGTAGATATGACAACAGTAAATGAATTAAAAAGATAGTAGATAGTTTTAATTTCAAATCAATATTTTACATTTTTTATGTGGATAAGACAAGATTTTACAGTCAGCAAGAGCTCCTATCTAACACCTTTCTCTTCAGACCTGCTGCTCTTCAAGCACGGTATTATCTGCCAGTAATTGCTCACACCTACCTCCCTCCCCTTCTAGCACATGCAGGTGGAGATGTTACTCCTTTCTTCTGCTGCTGGGTTCTTCAGACCTTAGGGCTCTGGCTGTTAATTTTACCGCTCACATATCCTTAACAGGATGACTGTGACAACTGTTTTCATCTTCAAAGCAGGAGCTTGGACTTTTGCCATAATCAGCCCACGGGATCACTTCCTTGGGATTTGTTCAGCTAATTGTTTTTCAGCCTTACAAGAACACATGCAATTTATTTTTTTTTTTGTAGTTTATCATTTTCAAAAGGCATCCTTTTGCAGGGCCGGCGTCAGCACCCGGCTTACCTGGGCGAGTGCCAGGGCCCACATCGCCCCTAGGGGCCCAATCCTGCCATTGTTCACTAAAGAATTACTGAGGGAAAGCTGTCAGAAGGAGACATGCATTGCATTATAGTGGTGTTTTTTAAACACCAATACGATGCAATGACTAATAACTGGCTGGAGGTAGGGAACATTCACCTCCCTGCCCGGCCAGCCAGCATCTCCTCCGTGCTGTTGATCAGCCTGATCAGCACTCCCTGCACCTTTCTGCCCTGGCCCAGACCTGATTAGAGGAGCCAGAGCAGCAGAGTAGCTCAGCTCCAGGGCCAGGAGACTGGTGAGTGTACAAAGGGGAAGGGGGGAGGGAGCAGTGTTTACAGAGGATGTGACTCTCTAAGTGCTGCAAAACTACAACCGTCAGCATGTACTGCTAGAAGGACATGATGGGAGTTGTGTCTTGGCAACAGCTTAAGAGTCACTAGTTTGGAAACAATGACTTATGTTACAGTTAATTTAGTGCAGTGTTTTCTAACCTGTGATTTTCTAACTGTTAAAAAAACTCCAATCGTGCACTGCTGGCAGGACATGATGGGAGTTGTAGTTTGATAACAACTGAAGAGTCACTTGTTGGGAAACAGTGATTTGGGGGACAGTTTATTAGTAGAGATGTGCGAACCTCGAGCATGTTCGAGTCGATCCGAACCCGAACTTTCGGCATTTGATTAGCTTTAATAGGGGGGCATTGGCACAGTTCATAAGGGCAAAATGGCAAAGTTCTTTTTGCACAAAGAGAAGGCCTAGCTACAGATAGGGGTAAAAAGAGGGTCCTGTCAATGTTTGGGGGATAATAATAGGAGCTTGTATAGAGGAGGGAAAGGTGCTGAAAAGGTAAAGTGCCTCATATGTTTGCCTGGCAGAGGGGGCATCTATAAGGGACATGCAGTTTTACTGTCGCCACGTGATTTGCTCCACAAAGGGGCCCGCTGAGGCTCTGTTGCCCAAGGGCCCACAAAGTCCTGGAGCTGGCCCAGTCCTATTGGACCAGGGAGTCTACACCGATCTCTAAAGGAAAAGGTGAGGCCCTGTGTAGATAGCAAATGTGAAGTTCACCTTGCATTAGGAAAAATGTATCATATGTACCAATATGTACCCAGCACTTATGCGGTGTCTGTTTGCCGTATGTGTCAGGTTTTGTTTTTTTTACTTTTTTTACTTTATTTTACTGTCCCACCATAAGGATTTCACTATATGATAGCCTGATGACAGGAATAACAAATTCTAGTTCTGATCTGTCATAGGCAGAGCTGATTAGGCTTTGCCTCAGGGCTGTGCCTGGTCAGTTTCTATAGCTAGCACACTGGAGGCCTCAGTTGTCATGGCTACCACTGAGGCTGTGCTATCGCTTCCCACACCCCTGATAGTGAACAGAGGGAGAATTCTCCCTCTGTTCTTCTCGCACTGATGGCAGCATCTATAAGATTTACTGCTGGGATCTGATGACGGTTCAGATCCTTGCAGTTGCGGCGGGTGTTCAGCTATCACTGACAGCTTCTGTGCCAGTTTCATCCGCAGACGTAACTATACGTCCATAAGCAGGAACTAACTGCAAGAATGGATGTACGGATACATCTTTGGTCCTGAAGTGGTTAATTAGATAGATAGATAGATAGATAGATAGATAGATAGAATTATACATATATTTTAATAAAGGTACTTTAAAAAGTTATATAAATTAATAAAAGAGATATTTAAAAAAAATTAAAAAACAATTCTCACCAGAGTACTCCTTTAATATAGCACAATATTGTATATTTTACGGACATATTTTGCTTTTATTTTACTAAGTGTGAAACCGGCCTTAAAGTTAAACATATCCACTATTAGCAGAAGGCAGATTAGGACGACTAATACCTATCTCTGAACCGGATATGGCTGTTAAGCATTTTATTTAATTATTGAGGACTATTTGACGTTGCTAACAAACTCTTCGCTGCCGTAGATTAAGACATTACCTTGCAATTCTCCTGAGAATTTGTTTGCCAGTTAAGTGTGTAAGTGGGTAATAATATGCAGGTATTCGTGATGTCGGTGCTCTGTGTCAGCAGAGCCTGGTCAGCCTGACAAATATAAATTATTCATTTAGATCAATTTACAATATTAAGATGGTTCCTGAGAGAGGAGGGCTTGAGTTTTTCTTTCCAGCAGATGTGTAAATAAAGAAACTTATGAATATCTACTGGCAAAATTGTGTATTTCAGTTGGGTTAAAGGCGTATTCTGGCGAAAATCTTTTTCTTTCATATCAACTGGTTTCAGCATATTTTCACGGCCGGACATATACGTGTAAAACTCCAGCCGGGACTTACGCAAGTTGCGGCCGGCTACGTACGGTCCGCAAACTTACGCCCGTAAGCTAGGTACGCTTCCCGAGCGCCCTACGTAGCGATCTTTTACTTGGATATCTTCGGCTAGTCCCGGACACCCCACAGAACCTTTTAGATCGGCAAATCAAAGTGTAAAAATAAAGATATCACCCCTCCGTACGGGACCGCATGTTACGCTACGGGCGTAAGTTACAGCATTTCCGTCCTGAAACAATGGTCTGGTTCATTTTTTACGGCGCCGCATACGATCTGGGCGTAAGTTCGTACGTAGTGTGAACTGTGCAGCCGTAGATCGTATACTTGTACGCAAACTACGTAAATCTCCGGCCGCTTATTCACGGAGCGCGCTACGGCCGGAAACTTACGTAGTGTGAACATAGCCTTGATTTGTAATTTACTTCTATTTAAAAATCTCAAGTCTTCCAGTACCTATCAGCTGCTGTATGTCCTGCAGGAAGTGGTGTTTTCCTTCAAGTCTGATACAGTGCTCTCTGCTGCCACCTCTGTCCAAGTCAGGAACTGTCCAGAGCAAGGGAATTTGCTGCTGCTCCGGACAGAGATGTCAGCAGAGAGCACTGTGTCAGATTGAAAAGAATACACCACTTCCTGAAGGGCATACAGAAGCTGATAAGTATGGGAAGACTTGAGATTTTTAAATTGAGAAGTAAATTACAAATTTATATATGTTTCTGAAACCAGTTAATTTAAAAGAATAGAGTAGCCTTTTCAATTTAGTTAAAAAAAAAAATACATACATATGTATGATTTTATATGCCTCTTTACAATTGAATGTGCTTTTTTAGGTCCATTAGATTAGGTTCATAAGGTTTTTATATATTTTTTTCTACACAATTTTAGTTTTTAGTATGTATTGTCTCCGATTGCTCATCGGTCGCATGTGCTCGTGTGCCTACAGGTCGGCAAGTCCGTAGTCCATCGGGCGGCGATGTGGGTGGCTCTATTCCCTGATAAACTGATTTGCTGTGAGATCTGATGTGGTGACGTTCGTCGGTCGAGGAACCAATGATCCAGCTGTTTCCACCGGCCGAGGCCGTGTGACACCTTCCAGCTCACAGTAAGTCAGCAACCCGGGATTCCACCCACTGACGTCAGCGGATGTGACGTCTCGGAGTTGCACGGTTCGGCGCACGGCCACTACGAGTACATATGGAGACGGTTAATCTTGGAAGTCATGTGAAATTGCAAAGTCATGTGATACTGTGAAGTCATGTGATACTATGAAGTCATGTGATACTCATGAAGTCATGTGATACTCATGAAGTCATGTGATACCCATGAAGTCATGTGACACTGGCCCCCGCCCCTTAGGTGGGAGGTCACAGAACCTAATGGAGTGTATAAAAAGGATCATTTGTATACATGATGTAGGAGCTTGATAAAGGCGGCAGTACGTCGCCGAAACGCGTTGCTCATTAAACCAATTTTATGAATAATACTGGAGAGTATGTCTTGCAAGTCCTGCGCCGAGGCTATATCAGCTATCTACAGTCTATCTTGTATACACATTTGGCAAGTATCGGCATCTAGACGGGGGCCGACCACTACCACTGTTTGCCTGGCTGCGGACTTCTGTGTTAAATTGGGCTTTGCTAGTGTTGTGCCTATCGTACGCACAACACGAGAAGGTTAGTCTACAACTTGCTTTTTATATTGGAAATTCCACTCCATTGAGCTACTACACTATATGAGCGCCCCTCTCTGTTCATGTTTGTCCGTTCTTCTATATTTCTTGTTGTGTGAATGAGCCAGAAATCTCTCTCACCACATGCGCTGATCATACTGCTTCAACATGAAGATGCATGCGTAGGCCATGTGATATATGTTTTCTGTATCGGCTGACTGTAAAGAAAAGCACAGCGGGAAACACTTTCCTATGCAATGAGAGCAAAGGGGTTATTAGCATGGTGGATGCCTACAACACTTCCAGTTAGAAAACCACAGATGTAACCTCAGAAGTCAATCCTTCTAGAAATGTCACATATACTTGAAAATTAAGGACGTTCTTGTTCAGGAGGTATAAGACACCAGTGGTGGGTTCTGGTTATATGCAGAGGTTGGTTGTTTTAGTGTCTGGTGTAAATAGAATCCTTTTTCTTTGTCATGCCCATAGACTAAATATGGATATGTATAATTAATCCATATAGATTTCATTCTTCATAATGCACATATACAGACAATGGATTAAAGGGGTACTGTTATATAGTATGTTTTCTTTAAGAGTCAGAAAACAGGAAGTCCCCTGTGACTGGACCTGGATACAGTAAGTATAGCTGTTATATAGCAGCCTTCCAGAGACTGGACCTGGATACAGTAAGTATAGCTGTTATATAGCTGCCTTCAGGAGACTGGGCCTGGATACAGTAAGTATAGCTGTTATATAGCAGCCTTCAGGAGACTGGACCTGGATACAGTAAGTATAGCTGTTATATAGCTGCCATCAGGTGACTGGACCTGGATACAGTAAGTATAGCTGTTATATAGCAGTCTTCAGGAGACTGGACCTGGATACAGTAAGTATAGCTGTTATATAGCAGCCTTCAGGAGACTGGGCCTGGATACAGTAAGTATAGCTGTTATATAGCTGCCTTCAGGAGACTGGACCTGGATACAGTAAGTATAGCTGTTATATAGCAGCCTTCAGGAGACTGGACCTGGATACAGTAAGTATAGCTGTTATATAGCTGCCTTCAGGAGACTGGACCTGGATACAGTAAGTATAGCTGTTATATAGCAGCCTTCAGGAGACTGGACCTGGATACAGTAAGTATAGCTGTTATATAGCTGCCTTCAGGAGACTGGACCTGGATACAGTAAGTATAGCTGTTATATAGCAGCCTTCAGGAGACTGGGCCTGGATACAGTAAGTATAGCTGTTATATAGCTGCCTTCAGGAGATTGGACCTGGATACAGTAAGTATAGCTGTTATATAGCAGCCTTCAGGAGACTGGACCTGGATACAGTAAGTATAGCTGTTATATAGCTGCCTTCAGGAGACTGGACCTGGATTTCTAGTAAGTTCAGCTTTGTTATACAGCATGATAACAACGAAAAAATAATGCATGTAAATTGCAAACTTGCTTTATATCACATCTACTGTTCATTTAGATTTTAAAACGTTATAAAGACAGGGACACTTACGAATCTGTAAGAAAAAAAAAGTTCTGTATGCTTCTGTACACACTGTGAGGCACATGGAGATACAGTATGGGCCCACACCAGCTCATGGGCTCTTTATTACAGAACTCTATCTTATGACTGCAACCCTAAATTAAAAAAAATAAAAAAATAAACAGATTTAATTTGGATATCCAGTGCTGTTATTGTTTATTTATAACTCTATCTCCAGCTGTCAATTACAAAACTGGTTAACATGAAGCCACAAGTGACAATTATTATTTGAGTTGCTCTAAATTGATTTACATGGCTTCACATTAATTGAAATGTCTTGGATTAAGTCTTTAACCTCCCTCAATTTTAAATAGCTGCAGTGTGTTCATTTAATGTCATCTAGATAGGCTGCGAGTTCTGAAATCATTCAGATTAACACGTTCCTGAGGGTTCAAATCCTGACTGACGAAAAATTTCTTTACGGGAATTACAGAGTTCACAATTTATGGGAGGCACATTAGATTTAAATGTAATTAAAGGTGGAGTTATCATTCTTACTTAAAGTGAATGTATGGTTGGTAATTAGGAGCGTACTATTAGGGTATGTTCACACTCAGTAAAATAGGGGATAGCGCGCGCTTCTTTGTTGCTGCCGTTCTCTGCTCAAAGGAGTGACATGTCGCTCCCTTGAGCGGAGAGCTACGGCAGCAGAGGAGCACACGCTCTCCCATAGACGGGCTATGACACACTTCCACTGCGGAATTCCCCCTATTTTACTTAGTGTGAACATACCCTTAGGGGGGAAACTTCTAGATATGTTCTGAGACCTCTGCAGATGTCAGTATACAGGGAGGGAGAGGAGGTGAGATGTAACCATTACCTATTGTGCTGTGAATCCTGTTTTATCTATATATTGCTATCACCTTTCACTATAAGGCTATGTTCACACTACGTATATGTCCGGTCGCATATTTTCACGCCCGGATATATACGTGTTAAACTCCGGCCGGGGATTTACGTAAGTTGCGGCCTGCTACGTACGGTCCGCGAACTTACGCCCGTAGTCTACTTACGTTTCCCGAGCACCCTATTCATGCGCTACGTCCGGAAACTTACGTAGTGTGAACATAGCCCAAGGGTACAAACACACAGGGCAGATCTGCAGCGGATTTCTCGCTGCGAAATCCACTGTGGATCCATTGCCTGCAGTTTCTATGAGAAGACATACTCACAGAGCAATTAAGGCTGCGAGTATTTAAGGAAACTGCCCCGTTGCAGCGCACTGATTGGCTATTCGAGACATCCAGATGCTGGGAGCCCTCAATGGAAGCCAAAGTGTGGAGCAGGTACAGTATACTTCGGCCGGCGGGGGAAGGGGGGGGTTAACAGGGCATTTTCTTATAGAAAATACAGGCAAGGGATTTCGTAGTGGATTTCAGTACGAATTTGCAGTGAGAAATCTGCTGCGGATCTGCACTGTGTGTTTGTATCCTAATCCTGATAATGCAAAGAAAAAGCCAGTGGAGCCCCATTAAAGAGTCTCAAAACACAGGACTAGCCAGATATTCCTCCAGAAAGGACCCAGCCAAGGAGTGGCTCCTGCAGGGAAACCACCAAAACCACCATATTAAGTGGTTCTATAAGTCAAGGTGATGACAAGGGAAAAAGCAAGGCCAAGTAAACATCCACATACAGCTGTTTCGGGGTGTTGCCCTTCATCAGTGTGGAGCAGGATTCTGGCTAGGTGGGAGCAATGCTTAGTAGAGCCATAAGAGTAACTCCACAGGCTTTTCTTTTGCATATTTATGTTTCCCAGGGGGCAATGCACCTAAGATTGCACTGCATTGAGGTCTTTCACTAGTGTTATCTTTGGCTAGTCTCCCTGAGATCAGACATCTGTTTCTCCTATAATCCTGATAATGAGAAGACTGCTGAAGATTTATCTCTATGGAATGGAAAGTGCAAGCTTACTGTTACACTTAGCGGACACAAAAAATGCATTGGATCAAGATTTAATGGGAAAAAAAAACTAATTCACCTGGTACTGACCAGATGTAGGCCTGCACCAGTATTTGCGACTTTTTAAAAAGTGGCAAATGATAAATCCCAGATTATGCAAATTTTTGGGTGATTACTCAAAAAGTGGCAGAAAAAGTTGCATGTAAAATATATTTGAATGTCGAATTACTGGTTTATAAACAGAATTTAGACCAAAAATGGGTGAAAAATCCAATTATTCCTCTAAAAATAGGAGCAAAGCCCTTGATAAATTTCTCCCAATGTGTAGACAGGACATGCCATAAATCTCCCATAGAAGCTGGTCCCACCTTTGTATTACAGGTAAGCTAAATATTAAATATATTCTACACATCTACTGAAAACTCATTGAAAGCCACACTCTTAAAGGAGAAGGCCAGCAATTTTAGAAATCTGTCAGCCTGCAGGAAGGAACATAACAAACAATCACAAGGCAATTAGAAAAATTAATTTAACTAAAATTTAACTAATAAATATTGTAATCGCAGTGAAACTGAGTCTGTGTCGAGATGTCAGGTTGGCTCACTAGGAGTGATTTCACCACTGCAGAGAATGCATGTGTACATATGCTAGCCTATTTAGACAGACCAGATATGCCTGTGTATGTTGATGGCAAAGATCGCAATAAAGATGTGTTTACGGGTGGTAAGAGATCTACGTTCTCACCCCAGATAGCTCCTGGTAGCCCCATAGACCAGTTCCAAAGGGCAGTACAATCAGATGTCAAAGCCCTGATTTATCCCAGAGCAGTGCACAATATCCCCGACAGAGAAAGAAGAGCACTCACATGGTTGAAGTCCCGACCAGATCTCACGATCAAGAGAGCCGACAAAGGCGGGGCGACAGTTGTGATGTCTACACAGTATTACAGGGAAGAAGCCGGACGGCAGCTCAACAATCCAGATGTTTACAGGAGACTTAACCAAGATCCTACTCCAAAGATAAAGGAACAGTTACGGTCCCTGTTAAGGACACATACCACGTCTGAAGCCTTGGACATGAAAACAGCCGAAAGGCTTTTACCGGACTTCCCCCGTAAGCCCAGATGGTACTTTTTGCCCAAGGTGCATAAGTCGCTGGACCGGCCGCCGGGCCGTCCCATCGTTTCGGCGGTCGGTTCAGTGACTGAGGGCTTATCCCAATTCTTAGACTGGGCTTTGCGATCACTGTTGGACGTCACACAATCGTACCTCAAGGATACCACTGAGTTTTTAAAATCACTTTGTGAGCTCCATTGGCAGGAAGGATATGCACTAGCGACCGTGGATGTGGAGAGCCTCTACACCCGCATAACACATGATGCGGGTGTGGAGGCGATTGACCACATCCTCGGTCGTGCGGGTAATACCGAGGCATTTAGAGCTTTCGTCAGGGACGCCCTCCGGTTTATTTTGGTCAATAATACATTCACTTTTGAGGGGCAGTGGTATGTGCAGGAGATCGGCACTGCGATGGGCACGCCGGTCTCCTGCACGTACGCCAATTTATTTTTGGCTCACATGGAGAACAGACTTATTTTTTCATCCACTAACCCGTTTGCTATCCACATTAAGGCATTCTTTCGTTACATTGATGATATGTTTTTTGTATGGGAGGGGTCAGAGGAATCTTTTTCCGATTTTGTCGCATACTTGAACACACAAAATGGGGTGAATATGGCCTTCACCCACAAGTTTGGGGGCTCACAAATTGAGTTCCTAGACGTGTGGGTAGAAGTGTCTGACAATGAACTCACCACATCCATATTTAGGAAGCCGACAGCCTGTAACTGCTGCACTATGAGAGCTCCCACCCCCCCACCCCCAGGTTATAGACGCCATACCCTATGGACAAATGGTCATGACCAGAAGGGTTAATTCATCAGAAGAAGGGTTCACTAGGCAGCTTAAAGAGCTAGAGGACCGTCTAGAACAGAGAGGCTATCCACAGAGAGTTATCCAAGAAAGCCATTCCAGAATCATTACTAAAAGTAGAGATGAAATGCTCTGCAGCCAGTCTACGAATGATAGAGATAAGGCCAAGAGATACTCTTTTGCGTTCCAGAATTCCCCTGTGAACCAGGTTATTGCTGGAGCAATTAAGAGAAACTGGCCCCTGTTATGTACAGACCCTGACCTCAAAGAGATGACTGAGCAATACCCACTGATCACGTTCCGTAAGAATAGAACTCTAGAAGATGAACTAAACAGCAAAACGAACTGCCACACTAAACAGACCAACTGGCTACAAAAGACATTACCGCAGGGCAACAAAAAGTGCAAGCAGTGCGGTTACTGCGATCAGTTGATTGATAGAGCCTATTTTTCCCTCAATAGCACTGAGTGCAGAGTATCCCACTTTATCACGTGCAAGACAAGCTTTGTCATCTATGTTGTGACGTGTCCTTGCGCTAGATATTATGTGGGGAAAACAAAGCGGTGCATGTGGGTCCGGTTCAAGGAACACATGTATTCCGTGAGAGATCGGGGAAAGGTGTCCCCCGACGCATTGAACATATGCGTCAGGTTCACAGTGGAGACACAAGTTGCATGAAATTTTTTGGTCTGCAAAGGGTTAATACCCCCCCAGAGGGAGGAGACAGACATAAGTTACTACTTGCCAGAGAGGTATTCTGGATCTCTAAACTCAATGCCACTGGCCCCTTAGGGCTTAATGAGCGCAACGACTTCAATGCCTGCCTGTAGTGTTGTTTTTAACATTGTGTCACTTTATTACTTTATCACTTGTTTTGCTTAGTGTCACGCTTTGTTATTTAAGCACCCTCCCCCCTCCAGTCACGTGATACCCTAGCTTGAGGAAGCGGCAATCAGCCGTGAAACAGCTGTCCTGGGGTAGCGTACGCCCGCACCTCCACCTGTCCTCCCTTCCCTGATGTATACTGTGCCTGAATAAAGATTCCTGAAGATCGGTGAGTGCCCGGACCTCTGTCTTCACTGTTTACATTAAACAATCATTATTTACCTTTCCCAAAATGCGCTGCTTCACAGTCCCCGGAACCCCGTCCGGAAGGCATTTCCCCCCGAGTTTCCAACCCAGCTGATGGATTGCCCCATCAGCCAATCAGTGACTGCAGCTGTGTACCGTTCCAGTTACTGACTGGCTGAGCAGGCAGTTGTGGCCTAGCAGCCAAAGGAAATCCTGGAGCCCAGCAGGATTCCCGGAACAGTGAGACAGTGCTGCAAAGGCCCTGGGAGAGGTGGGAGTAGTGATTATTTATGTTTCCCCCTGCTGACAAATGTTTTAAATCGCTGGACTTCTCCTTTAAATTCATTATGAATGGTATATGTGTCTTATACTAAAAAGCTTAAAGGGGTACCAGAAAGTCTCGGCATCAGATTCCCGCTGTCTGCCCGCTCCGTGGAGCGGGTGGATACAGCGGGAGGACCGCTTGGAAAACTGGGATACAGCCTATGGCTATGGCTGTATCCCAGTTTTCCAGGCGGTCCTCCCACTGGATCCGCCCGCTGCACGGAGCGGGCAGAAAGCGGGAATCATTACCGAGGGTTCGGACCATCCCTACTTTGTAACAGTGTTATCACTATTATTCCTGGCTTCAAAATATGTATTGACCCCAACTCCTCTCTCACTCCCGTGACCACGCATCATCCTCTGATGTCACAGGAGGCTTGGTCGGATCTGGTCTTCCATCCCCCTGAGTGATGTCACCATCTCTGGTGACCATCACCATCCGAGCAGACGAGGAGTGAAAGAAGCAGCTGCTGCAACTTCACCATGCAATAGTATGCAGTAAAATTAGATGTTCTGCAACAGCTTTGGGCAGGGGACTGGAAGGAGAACTGTGTTAAAAGCATTGCATTCTGGAACTTGTAGTACTGAATAACTGCTCAAGGAAACCCCATCCCCTCTATGATAGGGTTCCATTGATTCTAATGGAGTCACGTCATGGAGGGGCTGGGGTTTCTTCCCACTAAAGGTGGGTTGGTCCGCCTGCACTGCTTCAGCCTGGGCCTTGTGGTACAGTCACTTTAAGCTCCATTCACTACAATGGAACCAAGCTGCAAACCCCTCTCAAACTGGAGACAAGAGCAGTGCTGTCTCTGGAAGAAAGTGGCCATGTTTTTGTAGCGCTGGATAACCCCTTTAACTCCACTTAAAGGATTTTTTGTGGCAGACAAGGGGTTAAACCTCCAGCCATCCATACATGGCAGCATTAAGCATTGTCAAATGACAGCCTATTATCTGAAAGAAATGTAAATTTTTCTTGGCCGTCAAATACTTCTTTGTTTGCAATTATTTACAAGCCCCTAATAGCGAGTGGAAATGAGAAAGACGTGTGTTCTCGAGGACTTGTTAAGAAAAAATAAATTACATCTGTCACAACATTGCTTGCGTTCCGGACGAATCCGCAGTGACAGAGGATAACAGGTTTCTGTGGTACAACAGGACCCAGATCATTACAGTGAGAAAAGATTATTTGTCCCAACTCTCCATTGCGTACCCGACAGGTCAGAACAACTTGTACTCATAACAAATCCATGTAAGAGAAATTAGAATGTCTTCTATACACTGGGCCTGAGTCCGCAGCCCGTTACACAATTAGCAAAGAGCAATGGAATACATTCAGAAAGCGGTCATATATTTAGACCATGTTTTGTGCAGAGGCAGAAAGGGGCATAAAGGGTGGTGTAAGACTTTGTTCACACGTGCTGCTTTTGATGCATTTTATTATTTAGCCAAAACCAGTAGTGTATCCATTACTATGTTTGATGCACGATCAGGTTCGCTCATCTCTACTCATCACTTATTCGCTCAAGTTGGATGCAGCCCTAGCAGGGGCGTAGCTAGGATTCATAGGGCCACATAGCAAAAAAAAAAAAAAACTGTACTCCCCCTGGCACAACACAAAGCACTATGTACATATATAAATTGGTAATGTAGCCAAAACATAAAATATCTTAAGGCCATAGGCAGAATGCTGGCTGCAGCCACAAGAGTGATTGGCTGAGCAGAGAGCCAATGACTGCTTGCTCTGTCAGATGTATTTAACTATAAGGGCCCATTAGGAGCCCTTATAGTTAAATACATAGGAGCAGGAGCAGACTACCTTCTGCCTAACCCCTTATGTACTGTTGTGTGTAAGTGACACAAACCACACTTACATGCTGCAGCACAAAAAAAAACAGAAGACAAGTAGATCTCTGCTTCACTGCTTGTGCACTGATAACCCCTGACCCATGCAGGAGCTCCGGAGAACAGAGGTCAGGGGTTATCAGATCAGTGAAGCAGAGATCTCCTTATCTTTTGCTTTTTAACCCTTTTTTGTGTTGCTGCATGTAAGTCAACTTTGGGTCACTTACACACTGCAGTACACAAGGGGTAAAGCAGAATGACACAGGATGGCTCTTATCTTCCCTGTGCATCCTGGGCCCCCCTCCGGCACGGGCCCCATAGCAGCTGCCTAGCCTGCCTCTATGGTAGCAACACCACTGAGCCCTAGGGAGTCCTGGAAAACATGGATACAGCCTAAGGCCTATGCATTGAATTTAAGCAGCCACCAGTAATCGTTTACCGCATGCTTGGGTGTGACTCTCTACCCACAATTGCCCCTTCCCAAACCGCTTGTACATTCTTATAGCTGCTTTTAATCTATGATCTGTCCTGGGGTCCGTTCGGCAGGTGATGTAGATATTGTCCTAAAAACAACTTTTAAACTTGCAGCCCTATGTCAAATTGTCGTGGCCTAGAGTGTCTGTGCCCTAGGTCTGCAACACCCCTCCGTCCCTCCTCCCCACCCTCTTCATCATTAGGAATGCCCTAGGAAGGATTTCTCATATTCATCTCTTGTCTGAACATTGCACAGGTGCGTTCCTAATGATGTAAAGGGGGCAAAGAGGAGGGATAGAGAGGCGGTGCAGTCCTAGGGCACTCTCGGTAATGATTCCCGCTGTCTGCCCCCTCCGTGGAGCGGGCGGATCCAGTGGGAGGACCGCCTGGAAAACTGGGATACAGCCATAGCCATAGGCTGTATGCCAGTTTTCCAGGTGTTCCTCCCGCTTCATGGAGCGGGCAGACAGCGGGAATCTGATGCCGAGCGTTCGAGTTCATACAAACTCGAACCTCGGAGGGTTCGGACCATCCCTACATGTCACCAGACATGTCAAAAGTTATTAAATCACAGCAGATCTCACTGACGAGAACCGCTGTGATCAGGATATATAGCGGTGGAGAGACCACAGCAGCCGTAATATCCACTACCCGGCCATATACTGTAACGGCTCATTCTAAGTCTAAGGGACTACATGCTTTGGGTTAGTGGCTGGCCAGGGAATGGATGGCACTCCTGCCACGCTTTCTCCCTGGCTGTATTTCCTGATTACAGTGGGTCTCAGCAGTTAGATCCACTGTGATCAATATCATTGGACATGTCATGAACAGTTCAAGAAGGTGGCAAGGGAAGTGACCAAAGTACAAGTGTTTACATGTTCAACCTTTTTTTTTTTTTTTTTTTTTCCCCCCCCCCCCCCCCGAAGGGGGGATTGTTATATTTCGGCCTTGTAGCAGTGTTTCAAAAAATTCCATGCAGAATGAATTTTTTTTCTTCAAGTTATTGCATGGGAGGTGCTATAGTATGTGGTTTGGTGGGTTTTTGTGTCTGGGGTGCTTTTAGTTACAGATAAGTCTTAATGTTCAACCAGTCTTTTTGCTTTACACAGTGACAAAAAATACAATGCTTGTTTAATTGATGAACATTAAACATCTCTCAAGCTTCAATAGTTCAAAATGAAAGTGAATTACAGGATATTAACTAACGACATGACGTTTCTGTAGACCGAGCACTGGAAAAAAAAATTAAATCACTTTGTAATTCCCATTCGTAAAACAAATACCAAAGAAAGTCTAAAAGTGAAAATAAATGTACAATTTAATTTAAATTATTTCAAACCTTAGGCTTCCGAACTTGGCTCAATGAAATTGAACATAAACCCAACAAAAGAAATTTCAATACAATGGAAATGATTATGACACCTCCAGGATAGAAATTTAACACAAAGTATAAAAAAAGATGTTGGTTGTTCCAGCTATGTGTAAAATTCTGTTCAAGTATAAATAGAATACGACAAAAATATATGGGTAGACCTCGAAAGAAAAGAAAGCATCAGGATGGGAAACTCATAGCAATATGCCTTGAAAATGGAAAAAGCACAAGAAAACAAATGGGAAGAAACAGGTGAAGAGAACATGTTAGAGTGGATAATTGGATGAAAGTGATATTCAGTAATAATTCACCATTATTACCTCATCATCTAAGGTATCGCTGTCACTTAAAAAAAACTTTTGACATTTCATAGCGACATGCCCTAACCCTTGTGGGTGGAAATATTGCACACCTTCTTTTACAATAAACGGTTGAAGATTGCTACACTGTATTGGATACTGTTGGATTTTTTTCTCTTCTGGATTTCTTAAGTCTGCATTTAGGATTGTGGACACTCTGGTGTGCATCCACTCTCTATCATCTATCCACATGGGACATTTTGTACCACAGTGTTGTTGGACTCCTTCTTTTATGTCAAATGTTATGATTGGTCAGGGTCTGGGTGCTCAGACCCCCACTGATAAATGGAACTAGTGGATAAGCCTTTAGTTAAACAATTCTTTCTTCATCTTAGGCATTCATAGATATACTATTTAGTAATTTTTTATGACTGGTCCAAACATGTCTCTATCACTTCAAAAGTTTTTTGAGCGACAGCGACGATCGGCGAGAAACACTCAGCTAAGCACTTCTCTCTTTTCCTAGCTGGAGCAGACAAACCCTAGAGTAAGGGTATGTCCACACTATGGAATCCCGGCAGATCACATACTGCGGATTCCCAAGCTTGACCCCACTCACTGACGCTGGCGGCCTCACACATCTCTGCTGGTCCCATAGGCTTCATTCTATGGTTTGACAGATACCGCCATCCGCCCGAAGAATGAGCGGGTTCATTCTTCGCATGGACAGCATGATCTGGCAAACCATAGAATGAAGCCTATGGGACAAGTGGAGATGCACGCATAAACCAGCATCCACGAGTGGGGGCGATATGCAGAATCTGCAATGGGTGATCCACCGGGATTCTGAGTGCACATACCCTAAGTCTATGGAGATCTCAAAAAAAAAAAAAAAGACGTTTCTTTTAAGAAATATTAAAACAAAACATTTTGCACAAAAGCAAATATGAACCATAAGGCCATGTTCATACACAGTATGAGACCGGCCGTTCCGTGACCCAGCCGGGTCACGGAACAGCCGGTCTCTGAAAAGATCATCCCGGGTGATACTGCAGTACCAGCCGGATAATCTTTATCGCTGCTCAGTTCTGATGGGGGCACATCCGTGTGCACCCGCATCAGAACTCCCCACAGCACACAATGGAGCGTGCGGCCGGAGCTGCTTGATCCATAGTGTGCACTAACAGGGTTTTCTCTGGCTGCTATTCAGTGAATAGCGCCCGCAGAAAACTGACATGTCAGTTGTTTGCGGCGCCGCTGAGGATCCCGGCCGGAGCGTATGCTATGAGGGAGATTTATCAATCACGGTGTAAAGTGAAACTGGCTCAGTTGCCCCTAGCAACCAATCAGATTCCACCTTTCATTTCTCACAGACGCTTTGGAAAATGAAAGGTGGAATCTGATTGGTTGCTAGGGGCCACTGAGCCAGTTTTACTTTACACCATGTTTCATAAATCTCCCGCTATGTGTATACGCTCCCCCTGGGATCCCAAAGACGGCAAGGTAACATAAATTTTCCTAATAATCAGGCCCTTTGTTGCAAAATGGTTTTACAAAAATATACGTTGTGTGAACATAGCCTAACTTGCAAATAAACTACTAACTGTTTAATCCACTAATATAGAATATAATTTATATTATTTTTATTAAACTGTGCATTAAGCATAGTTTTCTGAATTCTAGCTTTATGCCTCCACATAAAAGAGTAAAATATGCTCACAGCCCCCTATTGTGCACGGGGCGTTGAGAATGAAGGTATGTCCTTGGAGACGTTTCCATGCGGTTTGTAGTTCAGGCCATTTAGTTAGGCTATTTGGAGCACTGGGGGAGGGGCTCCCAGCAAGGCCACTCCCTCTAATGATTATCATTGGAGCAGGCCAGCGAGGCAGGGCTGGATCTGAGCCCCGCCCCCAGTGCTCCAAATGGTCTCACTAGACGCCGGGTTAAACTTTTAAATTCCCAAAAAGGGCGCAGATGATAGCAGTCTTGCCTTCCTTAGCGCCCCCTGAGAGATGTCAGTAGGTTAGATTTGTCTAACCTGCTGATAGTTTTCCTTTTAAACACGCCATGCTAAATATACTATCCAAGTCACAGGCATCATGTTCTAAAGCTGTCAGGACAGGGAGGTACGGACACAACCAGACAGTGGGCTCCGAGTCTGAACCCACCCACTGTCCCTACCTACTTGCCTCAGTCGACCCTAGGCGGTCGCGGACTACAACGAAGACGTTCCCTGTATATGTGGCACAAAACAGGACAGACACAATAGAGAATGGCGAACAAACCAAATCAAAAGCACACGGGCAACGCAGTACAAAGTCAGCAATACAATCAGGAAGTCAAAAGCCAAAGCCAGGGGGTCAGGTAACACAAACAGCGGGAGTTAGGATGGGAATAGCAGGAAAGACATGGGGAAGCTGGGATCAGGAGATAACCTAATAGCCAGCGCTGGGACCGGCGCTCTGATCACCCAGGCTCCAGAGAGGCAGAGGAAACTGTCAGTCAAGGAACACCTCTCAGCTGCAACAATCAAGGCCAGTAGTAAGCGGTGTAACCCCTGCACTGCCAGGAGACTGAGAAATGCCTGTGTGTCAAACAAAAGGCAAAAACAGGTCCAGTTCACACCAGGCTAGTGCAGATTTCTGACAAAAGCGTTACAAGTGAGCTTAGTAGTCAAGTCGATGGTTTTATCCATTACAGACAACCTTCTTTGTGTAAGTGTACATACAGTGATAGCTGTCAATCAGTAGGTAAAACCGCCCACTGGACTCCTAAGGCTGGGTTCACACTACATTTTTGCAATCCATTTTTTTCATCCGTTTTTTGCAAAAAAACAGATGAAAAACTGATGCATTTGTGTGCATCCATTTTGATCCGTTTTTCCATTGACTTCCATTGCAAAATAAACCGGATAAAACTGATCCGATTTTTTTACCGAACACAAAAGTAGGTTTAGCTACATTTTTGTGTAAGTTAAAAAAAACTGATCTGTTTTTTTTTTTTATATATAATGGAAGTCAATGAAAAAAAACGGATCAAAATGGATGCACACAACTGCAACTTTTTTTTTTACCCGTTTTTTGCAACAAAAAAAACGGATGAAAAAAAACGGATTTCCAAATTGTAGTGTGAACCCAGCCTTAGACACAGAATAAGCAGGAATTTCACTAAATCTATTACACTGTTTTCCCACTAAACTATCGGCCTGCTCCATAAATCCTGCTCTATAACATGATCCCGGCCGATCTGACTGTATGGTCAATTTGACAGGTTCCCTTTAAAATCTGCCTGATGTCAACATATTCGAACATACAACGGGGTTTATTCGAAAAAAAGAAGTTAGAATGTTTTCACAAAGTAGAAAGAATCTATGGAAATGTATTCACAGGTACAGCAGGGAGAGACAAGAGTAAGCAGCTTGTAAGCAGAGAATAGTGAGAGAATACTAATCGGAGAATACACAGGACAATCAGCCAGGAATAGTTGAATAGGCGTCTTTTGAAAAACTTTCCCGTATCTTTATTTACCGCTCTGTCTCGGCCAGAATCTTAAACCGTTTTACTAACAACCCATCTAGTAGGTAACGCCGCTCGCTATATTCCCAGCAGTCGGAATCCGTAAATGTATCATTTAATATTTAGCAGATCCTGAAACTGGAACGGTTTGTAATTTAAAAAAAAAAAATTTTTAATACAGAGCATTTTTTTCTATTATTAAAAATATAAAACACACCCCTGTACCAGTCTATTGTCTTTTTTCTTTTTTTGTTAGTTTTGTTTGTGTGTTTTTGTAGCGCCATGTGACTGGTTGTGATTGATGTTACTAAAATTCCCTTTGCCTGACAGGCGGGCCTGAAGTGGGATTGGGGCAATATTTATACCCACATACAGTTGCGCATTAGGGCCCTATTACACGGGGCGATTATCAATAGAAAAATCGCTAGATCATTCGTATTTGAACGATAATCGTTTAGTGTAATAGCAGACAACGATTAAATGACCAACGATAAAACGTTGGTCGTTTGATAGAATTTGGACCTATTTTTATCGTTGATCGTTCGCAAATCGTTCGCATAAGACATTGTTCGGTTGTTCGCAATAGCGACGAAAAAGACGACAGCAGAAACAATCATAAGTAACGATCATTGTTCCGTGTAATTGGGTGAACAATTTCAGGTCGTTCGCCATATCGGTCATTTGAAATTGTTTATTATTAATCGCTGATCGTTGAAAAATTGCTTTGTGTAATAGTACCCACACTGTGGTTGCACTGTACCTTTGCAGGGGCACTAAAAGGGGTTAGGCCCCATTCACACGTCCGTGTCAGTTTTTACTGTCAGGAAATCCTGATCAGGAGGCCTTAAATGTCATCAGGAAAGTATCAGGATTTCCTGACAGTAATCCGTTTTTACCTTCAGTAAACCATCAGGAAAAACCTTCAGGATTTCCTGATGAGAAGAAAAATAGGACATGTATTTCTGCAAACTGGATGGTCACAGCTTGCAGAATTACAACTCCCATCATGCTTGGCTGACAGGTCATGATGGAAGTTGTACTTCTGCAGTCTATGGTCACCCAGGTTGCAGGACATGATGGGAGTTGTACTTCTGCAACCTGGATGGCCACAGGCTGCAGAAGTACAACTCCCATCATGGCCTGTCAGCAGGACATGATGGGAGTTTTAATCTCACCTGTCCTGGCATCAGGAAAGCGTCCGGGGCCCGGGTGCTCCCATAGACTCCTATGGGGGCGTCCGGGCCGGATTTCCGGACGAAAATAGGACCGGTTCTAAAAAATCCGGTCCTATTTTCCGGAACGGACACCCTTCCGGAAAATTCCGGAAGGGTGTCCGTGTCCAATGAAAGTCTACGTGTGAAGGGGGCCTTAACCAGCAAAAATCTTTTTCTTTCAGATCAACTGGTGTCAGAAAGTTATACAGACTTGTAATTTACTTCTATTTGAAAATCTCCAGTCTTCCAGTACTTATCAGCTGCTGTATGTCCTGCGGGAAGTGGTGTATTCTTTCCAGTCTGACACAGTGCTCTCTGCTGCCACCTCTGTCCATGTCAGGAACTGTCCAGAGCAGGAGAAAATCCTCACAGAAAACCACTCCTGCTCTGGACAGTTCCTGATGTCAGCAGAGAGCACTGTGTCAGACTGAAAATAAAATGTTTCCTGCAGGGCATACAGCAGCTGATAAGTATGGAAAGACTCGAGATTTTTAAATAGAAGTATAGTACAAATCTATATAACGTTCTGAAATCAGTTGATTTGAAAGAAAAAGATTTTTGCTGTATAACCCCTTTAAAGAATTGTTTATAAAGGCTGCTGCTAAAGATGAGCCAACCTGAGCACGTGGCATTTGATTACAGGTTTGCTCATCACTAATTGGCTCCATTTTTACTGTACAATACAGATCTACTCTTAGAAGAGTCACAAGGCAGCATGTGAATTGTGTGCCATGTGTCGCTGTCCCTCTCGCTCCATTTAAAGTATGACTCTTCAAACAGTATTACATAAACATCCCCCATCCTTGTTACAGAATGAAAGGAGCACATTCAAAAAGTTCTAATCAGTTAAAGGGGTTGTCCAGTGAAAATCTTTTTCTTTCAAATCAACTGTTGTCAAAAAGTTAGATAGATTTGTAATTTACTTCTATTAAAAAATATCAAGTCTTCCCATACTTATCAGCTGCTGTATGTCCTACAGGAAATGTTTTATTTTCAGTCTGACACAGTGCTCTCTGCTGACATCTCTGGCCAAGACAGGAACTGTCCAGAGCAGGAGAAGTTTTCTATGAGGATTCATAGAAAACCAAGACAGAGTTCCTGTCTCGGCCAGAGATGTCAGCAGAGAGCACTGTGTCAGACTAAAAATAAAACAACACTTCCTGCAGGACATAAAGCAGCTGATAGGTATGGGAAGACTTGACATTTTTTAATAGAAGTAAATTACAAATCTATACTACTTTTTGACGCCAGTTTATTTGAAAGAAAAAGATTTTTGCTGGACAACCCCTTTGAACGTTATGTAGCTATGTACTCTTGTAGCAGAACGACCACAGTCAATAGAAAAAGACTGCTGCATCTACCTGCCACTTCCATTACATTTTCATACAATTGCAACACAAAAAAAAGATGCAGTAAGTGATTTCACAGATAAGCACCAGCTCATTGGCTTGTGTACATGTCACCCAACAGCTTATTGACACTGTTCCATATAAGAGACTAATGCATTCCCGAAATTCTTCCGTTTTTTTGCTACATTTTATGTAGTGATTTTTGTGCTGAAACATGAAAAAAAAAAAAAATCACACTTCCCCATGATTCTGCACACAATACCCCATAATGACGAAGTGAAAATAGAATCATGTATTAAAAAGGAAAAACTAAGGGGGAGATTTATCAAACATGGTGTAAAGTGAAACTGGCTCAGTTACCCCTAGCAACCAATCAGATTCGACCTTTCATTTTCCAAAGAGCCTGTGAGGAATGAAAGGTGGAATCTGATTGGTTGCTAGGGGCAACTGAGCCAGTCTCACTTTACACCATGTTTGATAAATCAAAAATGTTATTACGCTTAAACTTTAGCTTGAGGGCCCCTTGTTTCTCTTCTTCATCTTTAGGCCATGTTCACACGCTGTATAAACAAGGGCCATTCCACATAAATGGCTGTTGTTTAATGCCACCTATGGTAGTGTTAAACAATGGCCACTCACACGGAATGGGGCACTTTTTTGCGGCAGGTCCTGCATCGCGGCGCTCCAGTGCCCGGTTCACGGCCGCTTCCGGGTGTCTGACGCGAGCCCGAGACGTGACGTCTCAAGTCCGCTCAGCCACTCAGTGACAGAGGCGGGATCTGAGCAGACTCGATACGGATTCCACCTCCTTTACTGAGTAGCTGAGCGTACCTGAGACGTCACGTCTTGGAACCGGGGAGGTGAGTGGACGTCTTTTCCCTCGGCCACCTCCTCCCAGGTCCCAGCAAAAAAGTGCCCCCCCCCCCCCACTGGAGTACCCCTTTAAAGAGGTTGTCCAGGGAAAAATCTACTTTTTCCCTATCCGTAGGATAGGGGAAAAGTAAGAGATTGCAGGGTGTCTAACCTACATAACCCCCAGAAATCTCCATATTGGGCCCCAGGCTTCTTTGAGCCGCTGGTATGGCCCGTGGCCCGTGACTCTATCCATTCCTATGGGAGTCGCCGGAAAAAGCAGAGTTAAGCGCTCATCCAGCTTAGCACGAACTGGAGAGAAAGGAACGGCTGCACATCCCATCTATGGCTGATACTAATGCCGCTAGGCCTATATTAAAAATCAACACCAGAGTGTCTGTATATGAATTGATCAAGCCATATTGCCCCGTGTACCACCGCGCAGGTCCTCTGGTCCACACGGGTCCCTACGCTAACTCCACACGTGTCGGTCAGCGACCGCCAACCCCGCAAAGCGTGCACGTGCAGGGAAGGGAGGCCATGGAACGGCCCTGCAACCCCAATGTCACAGGACCAGACCCAAAAAGCCCCACCAAAACCCAGCCAGCACCACCGGCGGGGAAGGCTGCCCCCAAACGACACAAGTATGGATACGGTATTACACTTACCATTGCTGCTCTCACAGAATGGGGAAAACATAGGGTCCAGACATGTGAGCACAGGCATCTCCTGCTAACTTAGGTCATGTGGGTCTTATAAAGGAGTGCTAGCTGTTCAGAGAAGGAGAATTGCAAAACACGAACTGGAGAGAATGGAACCGCTGCACATCCCATCTATGGCTGATACTAATGCCGCTAGGCCTATATTAAAAATCAACACCAGCTTAGATAGGAACACCAGCTTAGATAGGAATGCAGAGAGCCCTGGGCCACGTGCCATATCTGTGGCTCTATCCATAACAAAGAAGCCGAGGCCCAATTCAGAGATCAGTGGGAGGTCCGTAGGTCGGACCCTCCCTGCAATCTCTTACTTTTCCCCTATCCTCCGGACAACCTCTTTATGCTTAGATTTACGCTGCGAGTCTGTTCGTGTGAACTGACCCTTAAGATGTTTCAACATCTTGATTGGAGCCCATCTGTGGTAAATTCTGTTGAGTTGATGTGATTTATGTAAGGTCTCCCAGCTGTTTGATTGTCCTTGCAAAAGGCAGTGGTGAAGTAACATGGCTAGCCTTAGGCTGCATTCACACGTTCCGTGTTCGGCGCGGAACACAGACGTGGAATGCCTGTAACAGACTCTCCCCCACCCGGGCAGCATCTGTGATAAGATACTGGGAGCGGGGGAACTGTACAGATATGCGCTGTAATGAATCATATCTGTACAGTTCCCCCGCTCCCAGCATCTTATCACAGATGCTGCCCGGGCGGGGGAGAGTCTGTTACAGGCATTCCACGTCCGTGTTCCGTGCGGAACATGGAACGTGTGAATGCAGCCTTAAACTCTGCTGACCATTGTGGAGTGGACATTTAGTAGTTGGAGATGAGCGAACGCTAAAATACTCAATTGCTCGACTTAAAAACGAACCCCATTAAATTCAATGGGGGATTAGAGCCGCTACTGGTCAGAAAACCTCAGTAAGTGATGGAAAGCTGTGCCATAGCGGGAGGCGCCGGCCCCTTTCCAGTATGTTCGTTGGCTAATTTTAGCCGCCAACCATGCGGGGAGGAGACTTGCTATTTTACACGACCACCACCATGTACTTGTTAGAGCATTGGGTAATTCTGAGCACCCCAATACTCGAGCATATAGTATACTAATTCCTCACTAGTTGTAGTCTATCTTGGTCATTTGGTTGTGTTTCTGATGTGACTTTTCATTATCCTTACAGCAATTAAAGGTAAAATGTGAACAACTTTGCGTGTGAAGCCAGCCCTAATAGGTAAGGAAAATGGTTCACTAATACGGCGCATCTAATATCAAAATCTAATTAGTGCCCACCAGCCTGGCTGATGAAAGCCATGCTGCAGTAGGTATTGATTTCAGCTGCACAGAGCTAACTGCTTCAAGGATAGCTTGTTCTGCCTTTTATGTCTGTAATACAAATCCAATAAATTCATTTCTTGTTATGAGCCGTCCAGCACCTGCCATGTCTTCCCCAGTGTCTGGGACTATAAATGGTCTTATTTTTATCTTCTTCAAAGTACAGAATAATTACTGCTAATTATCGATCACCGTGATCCCTCACTAACTGACACTCGCAATTACTTGAATTCATTTCAACAGTGCAGATAGAACGGGATATATGCGCTAATATCAACTATTTTACATGGGGAAGAATACACCCAAAGCGTGTGGCTGGTGCTCACCCCGCTAGCTATGGTCTACAGATGTTGCAATGGGTCCCATCTTGCTGTGCTTACAAGGTTATAAGACTCTATGCACACATGCAGATGCTATATAGTAATACTGTGTTTCCCCAATAAGAAGACAGTCTTATTTAATTTTTTGCTCCCAATGTAGCCCTAGGTCTGATTTTCAGGGGATGTCTTATTTTTCCATGAAGATGCACATGCATAGCAGGGGCAGAGTATGCAGTATGGCGGCCTCCGGCCACCAGAGGGAGCTCACAACAACACATTTGTACAGCACAGTAGGGACAGCGTATGTATGGTGGCTTCCGGACACCATAGGGAGCTTAACACAGCACACTTGTACAGCACAGCAGGGACAGCGTACAGTATGGCAGCAGGCGACGGAACAACAGAAGCAGCTCTACATCTGGCGGTAGGGGACAATGGGGATGGCAGTAGGTAACGTTTTTCATGACCTGCGAGCAGCTACTCTGCAACAGATGGTAAACGGTGGTGGGTTAAAAAAAGAGGGCTGCATGCCCTGGTGTTCTGTTCAGCTGGCATGCTTCCAAACAAAAACTCTGCTACGTCTTACTTACGAGGGAGGTTTTATATTTACTAATTCAGCAAAACCTCTACTAGATATTATTTTAAGATCTTATTTTAAGGGCATGTCTAATTTTCGGGGAAACAGGGTATGTAGGACTGGATCCCATCTTGTGAAGCCATGCAAGCTTTCCTAAAACAAGCATCAGTAGCATTAACACATGTGTCAGCCACAGTAATTCCCACCAGGCCTGCCAGTAACCCATTTTACAGTAAAAATTATCTCTATTCTGAAAAAGTTTACTCTATTCTGTGGGTCAGTGTGATTTCAACAATACCCAAAAATGAATTTTCCTAATATATCAGAATATCTCTGCTGATCACTATACCTTTTTATTTTTCCCATCTATGGGGCTTTATGAAGAGATATTTTAGTGCCGTGACATGTAGTTTTTCTTTGAACCATCTTGGTTAGATCAGACTGTTTAATTGCTATGGCTGGTACAGAGGCCTAGTAAAGCCCTGCAGCTGCCCTAGTAACCGTCCGGAACCCCCCAAATTCTGTTGTACTAAGCAAGCAGACAGGTCAGACAGGCACTTAAATGCCATGGTTGCTTTTAATTAACTGACATCAGAGGAATTGCTGATGTCGGTCATTAGCTGAAGGGAGGGACGTTGCTGGGATCTAAAAAGATTTAGGGCATGATCAAAACCATTAAATTATGTGTTTTAATAAGAACCTAAATACATGAACAAGGGGACACAGTATGAGGTTAGTTGGGGAGCAGCATGTGAAAATATTACTTTACATAAGCTATAAAAGATTTATGCAAATTAGGAGATAAAGCCCACTGGGTGTTCCCATGGTCTGGGAAAGCCCAGCAATGTTGCACTAAGTGGTTTAGCTACCATAAAGGCAGATCACACCACTGCTACGGGACCCCCACACTTTAGGGGCCCGAAGGCCCCTGCCCCTTTAACTTTGAGCATTTGTGATGAACCCACACAGTTAAATGCTGCAGCACTCGGACTGAGAGAGCCTGTACTATGGGGCCCCCATGAATCCTAGCTACCTCCCTGTTTGGATCTGTCAATTTAAACAGAGTGGGTGTTATATGCAGGCATGGGGGTCTTAGGAGAGAAAGATCTGTATGTTGCTGGACTTTTGCAACCCGGAGAAACACCCTATGGGCTTTGTCTCTTAATTTGCAATAAACATGTAAAGCTTATATCTCAGAACTGGGTTAATAACTGAGTTATATCTCGCGATTCACGATAAGAAGACCTATTGTACGCCGCCTTTATTTTTGTCAGCAAAAACATGCTTATGGGTTCACTTTTTGTGCATTTCATTTTAAAAATACGCAAAATAAAATTATCAAAAAAAACAAGTGCGATTTGCTTTGGTCATTTAAACAAAGAGGATAAACAGGACAATACATCCTGAAATGCAAAGTAATTTTCAAGTGCTTCTAAAAATCTCCTTCCAGTCCGCTCTGTCCTGACTTGAATCCCTTTCATCTGTAAGGAGCCCATTTCCTCTCAAAGTGAATATGTTTGTTCATACACACAGCATCTTTTCGTCTTTTACAATACCCCAAAGTCCCAGTGAGCCCTCTTCTAACAATTAAAGTACGGACATAATGATAAGCTAGAGCGTTGCGAGCCTCCAGAGGCCGGGATGGAAATCAATTATGCACATTCTCACACTGGCAATTGCAAACACTTGTTCTAATCTAGTAGTGATAATGTTGTACTCACCAGGTACTTCAAACTAATATGGCAAATCACTTGACAAGATTAGACATATTTAGTAATCACTTACATTGATACCCAGTGTAAAGCTGCCAGTTGGCATATACATGCAGTTTCAAGGCGGCAAGCTCCTGTATAAGGCTGATCGCATCACATTTGCAGTGCACGTTGACTGTGCACAATGGTATATGTGTTAAAACTAAATGTAGACCAAAGAGAGTGCCATTTTTTAACTCCGTAAGAGTTGTATCTGCCCAGGTTTGCCAAATGGAATGGCATAAACATCTTTCTTATTCCATTAAGCTGGATACAGAGGTATATGATTGTATACCAGGGGACCCTGTGTTAGATAGGTGGAGTGGTGTCATTGATGTATGTTATAGGTTGGGGATTCTCCCAATAAATACTTCAAATGGACATTGCATAAGTGTAATTAAACTTGAAGGAGAGTGAGTGGCAGGACCAGCCTCGGGACCCCCACCGGGTTCCTGGATCTCCGGCACCGAACACATCATGACCAGGCTAATGGATTGGTCTCTAGCCAGCCAGTGACTGGGGCGGGACACCGCTCCAGTCACTGATTGGCTGACGGCCAGGACAGGCATTTTCCCCTGTCGTGAGATCATCACAACTCCAGATCCCGAGGGCAGTCTCTCCACTCACCGCAGGCACGGGGAGAGGTAAGTTTGTACTTGATATCAAATTCCCCCCTGACAGTTTCCAGATATTAAAGATGGCTTGACTCCTCCTAAAGGGGTTGTCCAAAGAGCAGAAGACAGTTGAAGTCTTCTGATCCCTGAGCTCAAACTTTCCATTTATCCCTCTTCCGAGACATGCGGGAAGGTGAGGCTAAGTCACAAGTATTGTAATATCAGAGACATTGGGCAGCTTTTGACAACATGAAAAAGCACAGTGGGCACCGCTAAATAAGAAAACTGGGTGCACCTCAACACATATAAACTGAGATAATATCAAAAGAAGAAAGAAAGCATATGTTCTATAAATGGATGCACACACCAAATATTATATCAGAATATAATAAATATTTATTGGTACAAAAGACACACCACAAAAGAATTAAAAACACTTAAAACAGTATATACTGGTGACCCCCATAATCATTGGGGTAACATCCTAGTACCGGGGGGGGGGGGGGAATTGTAGTGCACAAAAAAAAATGGGATGGGGTACTACATGATACAACCAATGTAACATAAACAATACAGATGCATCAAAATCTTTAAATTACTCTGATAAATGACCACAGAAATACACAGAGTACCACAACATATACCATCCGAAGAGCTGTGCACAATCCCGGTACACTGACACCTAAACCCACTGGGCAGCTTTTGGACATCACATGCAAGCTTAGATTGGGATGTGATCATCAGGGCTTAGCCTGCCCGTCCATGCCTCGGAAGTGAGCCTAAAGTCACCATCAGTCATTTTTTGCTCCCTGGACAATCCCTTTAAGGTCCTTTTGCATAGGGCTATTATCGATGCTCGTTCATCCTAAAATCGGCCCATGTAAAGGGGCCAGTGATCAGCTTTCAAGTGAGAGAACGTAGGTTAACTTGATCTTTTGTAAAACCATTCTTATTAGACACACGTCTCTGTCCAAACAAGAAATGTGTGGGTCTTAACAGTGTATTTTAATGGCAACCTGACAATTGACCGTGAATTTGCCTTTTCCTTATCTTTATAAATTAAAGGGGTTGACCACTTTATGGTTACATAGTTCAGTGTACAATATTAGTAAGTATACTCACTTGTGTTTTATTCTTGAGCTAAACTAGCTTGGCCAACTTGGTCTGGCTAGTTGGGAATTATAGACGATTGTCTAGACATTGGGACGCTCTTTGGATTTAGGCACGATAATACTATACATGGGAATAACACAGGTTTCTCCAAGATCCTTTCTAAGAATGTTCTAAGAATTCCCACATGATCACACTAAATTCTAATTTTAGGTTTTTAAGATTATAAGGTTTTTGTTTGTTCAGTGCTGGTGCCTGCTAGTGTTGGACTGGCCCACCAGAGGACCGGAGGATCCTCCAGTGGGCCCCAAGCTTTAGAACCTGCACTAACACTGACTGACATGTTGTTTCTTACAGGTTCTTCATAGGTGGGCCCTCAGGATCATTTCCTCTTGTGGGCCCCAGATACCCCAGTCCGACACTGAAACCATTGCTTTTACCATGACCCAATGTGGTTTGTGATCCATATTTTCTCTACTCGTCTGGTACAAGTGAACCACAGCCATAACACCCACTGCAAACCCATAGTCATTTGCTGTAAAACCTATGTGCTTTGGTTGCACATTTTTTAGCCACACAACATAATACTGCTCCATGTATCGGACGCCTTATGTTCCCTTTATCTTCTGTTTGATTAAAGAGTAAATATTTGTACATAACTAGGTAATATTTTCTTGTTGCTATCGCTGCTTTCTGCTGAATGCTGATATCTGTCTCTTTTTTATTACTATCTTTTGGATTTTAATAACTTCTATGGTTTCTCCCCGACTCACGATAGTACTCATATTAAAAATGGCATAAAACTCATAAAAATATATAAACTTGGATCCATGGACATCTACGGCGGATATATGTTTGGTTTCTATATTATCTTCTACAAAATAATACAGCAATGGAAAATGGAGCTTACAATCTAATGTTGCTGTATCACACAGAAAGATTTTGGAAACCAAGGAAAGGAAGAAGACTGCCACTAAGGATGGGTGAAGATATATAAGCTTGGCCATTGACTTGTCAGCCTGCTGCCTTTGAACTCTGCTCCAGGTTCCTTGAAAGGCTGAGTCCAGCCCTGGGAAACTGGGAGAAGTTTCCCAGGACTTGATCCAGCTTTTCTAGGCACCCGGAGCAGAGTGTCCCTGAGCGGCACAGAGTTCAAAGGCTACAGGTTGACAAGCCAATGGCCAAGCCTAGAGAGGCTCTTCACTTCATAAGTACTGTAAATTCGCCCATCCCTAACTGCCACCAATCCTGAGATTCAAGGGATTGCAGAACTGATACAGCTTTGTGTCAACCTTTACTATTTTTCCCTGCATAGTGGGTGGCCAGAAATTAGGCTGTGTGCACACATAGTGCAAAAGTATTGGTCAGTTTTGGGTGCAAAAGTATTGGTCAGTTTTGGGTGCAAAAGTATTGGTCAGTTTTGGGTGCAAAAGTATTGGTCAGTTTTGGGTGCAAAAGTATTGGTCAGTTTTGGGTGCAAAAGTATTGGTCAGTAAAAATTTTCAGCCAAAATTGAACGCAAAGCGTGGGTTCAGAATAGGAAACGGTGCAAATATTAAAAGAATTATTTTTCTAGGTCTTCTCCTGGTGTTGACTTAAAGTAGTATTCTGCCCAACAAACTTTTAATATGTTTCTGCCCCTGGGAAGAACATAACAAACAGCCTCATCTTACCTTTTTGAGTTCCCGTAGTGTCCTCCTAAGCCATCTTCAGGCCCGACTGAGCGATCCCACCTCCACTCTCGAAGTGGACTGATCTTAGGGTGACAGCCCGCTCAGCCAATCATGGCTGCCTTGCTATCCCATCTCGGTCATTAATTGGTTGAGTGGGCTGTCACCACCAGACGTGTCCTTCTCAGAAGTTGAGGCAAGATCGCTCAGCAATTCGTTAGGATCGGTTGGCAGCTTGTCAATCTTTTGACTTTGAAGTCCATGCCGCTCCTCCCTTGGTGCCAGGAAAAGCTGGATCCAGTCCTGGAAAACTGGGTAAAGTTTAACAGGACTAGATTAGTTTTTCCTGGCACCCAGAGCGGAGCCGCTCGGACTTTAAAGCCAGAGGCCTGACAAGCTGGCAACCAATCCTAAGGAATTGATTCACTTCGTTCCTGCTGTAACTTCCTAGCAGCAACATTTTTAACGTTTACTTTGGTCGGAATACCCCTTTATTACTGACCATAATACTAAGTGTGAACCAAGCCTTACAGCAAAGCTCCATTCAATAGAATAAAAATAACTGCAGTTTCCCGTACAACCAAGAGTATGGGAGACCTGCTGGACTAGGAAAACCTAAAAAGAAACCCCGGAATACACCAGAGCTGTGACCTCCGTCATTCTCAGGATTGGTTTGCGCTCCAGAAAACATACCGCCACCAATCATAAAGGAATGACACATGCTATATTCTAGCACTTATACCCACATGGACCACTTCTGCTTCAGATTTGCTGCTATGGATTTGCTGCTGCCGGTTCAATGCCGTTAAACCAGCATAAATAACCATACATACTAATGTACCCTTAATATGTCCCCACAGAGTTTCACTGTATTGAAAATCCTTTACCACCCATATAATCCGCCCGGTAATTTGTTGACCTTGGTCGTGTCATTGTATACATTACAGCTTATTATACCCTAGTCATTGGAGACCATTTATAAAAAAATATATATATATTTCCACCCACTATAGAAGTATATATAAAAGGTAAGTAGCTGAATGTCTCCGTATACTATTCCTCATGTAAACAAGCACTGGGAGCCAAAGGGAAACAGACAGAAACAGAGAAGGTCCAGGTCATGGATATGCAGCCATGCACTGGAGGTTTAATTATAATAATATGAATAAGGAATAGCATCTGCAGAATGAATGATTTATGCTGCAGCATTATACTGCAAATAGAGCTTAGAGGGGAAAAGCTTAGTTCAAGCAGATAAAATAACATTTCTATTAACACTACCATTGCCGGCCTATGAAACTGACTGTCCTTGGAACGCTCAGACTCTGAAACGCTTTAAAATAGAAAGAGAAAAGAATGGCATCCATCAGTATAAGAGGGAAGCTCAGGCTATTTATTGTATATACCGCCGGCGGCACACACAGCAATACCCTGAAATTCTATACTAACGCTATTACTATGTGAATCCCAAACCTGTAATAAAATTATATAAGGGAATTGCTATTCAGCGAGCCACCAGAGCATAGACATCAGCACTTAATAAACTCATTTGTATAGGGCGAACAAAACCAGACATCTTTTGCGGAGTCGGCTGAAAATCTATAAGATTGAACTTCATTGTCAGAAGTAATTAAATCACTTAGAATGTTTTGCTGGAAACGTTAATCTGCTAATGTGTCTAACCCTTCAGTCAACTTTTGTTTTGTGTGTGAATGCTTTGTCAAATGATTTCTCATTAACTTTCTGGAGGTAGTTACTGTACAGACGTTGGTTACATTCAGAGATGATACAATCATACAATGGAACACTTTCAAGGCTGACGAGACAAGACCTTTTACTGCCCACACAGTTACCACAAAGGAAAAAATAAAAAAGTCTGTCTGAGGATATAAAGTGCTTATTGTAGGGTGTATATGTATGTGTGCGCATAGGTACTTACATGTTTATAGGTGCATGTGTTGTGTTTAGGCGCTTCAGTGTGTATAGGTGCGCGTGCGTGTGTATAGGCGCTTGATTGTGTAAGACTATGTTCACACTACGTATGAGACCGGCCGTTCCACGGCTGGGTCACGGAATGGCCGAACAGAAGACCCAAAGCACGAAAACTAAATCATTGTATTGACATAAGTATTCAGACCCTTTACTCAGCACTTATTCGAGGTACCTATGGCAACGTTTACAGTCTCCAGTCTTCTGGGGTATAAAGCCACAAAATTTAAACACCTGGATTTGGGGATTTTTAGGTGTTCTGCAGATTGGATGAGGATTGTCAGTGGACAACCATTCTCAAGGCCCTATTCCATGGGAACAATTATCGGACGTATGTCGGCTGATCATTGAAGTCGCTTGTCTTTCACCATGTTGAAAGCCAAATGACTGGGGGGCGTGGCCTGAGCTCGAGGAGACCAGACGTGTCCTGCTCGAGCTCCGGCGTTCCCGGCACTATTGGCGACTTTACTGCACCGTTCCTCTTCATTTTTTGGATTGGAGACCCCTGAGGGACCCCTCTGCCCTTTAGATGTCTTTTACATCCAGGAAGGCTTCAGCGGCAGCTCGGAGAAGAAAGTTATTATCTTCTCCTCCGACGGCGGGGAGAAAACAAGATGGCGCCGGCTTCACAATGGACTGCTGGCAGGAGGCTCTGTACTCAGAGGTATTTGACGCGTTGTGTCCTCCGTCCCCTCCCGCTCTTTCAACCACTGGCAAAAACTCGGAGGAGACCGACAGCGCTCCTTCCCGTGCGGCTAAACGGAGGGCCCGGAAGAACAAGCAGGCGCTTTCACAGCTTCAAGGCGCAGATGTCGGGGCCTCCGATATGACACACGGCCACTCTCACCCGTCGGAAGAGCCATTGCAGTTCGCTTCCTCCTCATCAGCTGTTGAGTGTCCCTGGGGACTCAGACTCTGATTTTCCGCCCGCGGTGTCACTGTCATCTATGGCCTCTGAGTCTGCCGTACCGCGGAGCGTTAAAGGGACTGGGATTCTCTCTCCGCTGGCTCCTGAGTTTCACCAGGAGCTTCCCCCGGACACCGCAACATCTGTCATAGACTCTCTTCCTCTGAAGGTGGATTTTTCATCACCTCCTGATTCGCATTCTTGCCCCTCTTCATCACCGCAGTCAACTTCATATGTCCCGACTTCTGCGATTCTGCTCGGGGTACAGAAGGACACTGATAGGCAATTGGAATGCATGCCTCTCTTGCCGGTTCCCCTATTCAAGGAATGGCTTATTACATTTAGAGACTCTTTATTATTGGGGATGGACCGGTTTTTTTCCTCTCTGTCTTCCCCGGTGAGAGCGGTGGAGGACAGAGCCCTGATAGCTGAACTTAAGCTGAGCGAGACTATTGAGGCACACAACGCTTTGTCGGAAGCGTGCAGGAAGCTGGAGGAGGAGACGTACTTATTAAAAGCTAAACTTATGAGGCAAGAGGACTTCAACAGACGGAACAACCTTAAACTTCGCAATATCCCAGAATCAGTAGCTTCATCAGAGCTGCCTGCCTTTATCCAATCCCTGATCAAGAGCTCATTACCTAATATACCGCACCGTGAAATGACTGTGGACTGGGTGCGGAGGGTTCCTAAACCCCATCATCTCCCTGCTTCATCACCCAGGGACACCGTTGTAAGGTTTCACTTTATGCATGTAAAATCTGCGATTTTGCAACTTTCTAGAGAGGGCAAGAAGCTGCCTGAGCAGTATCGAGGTATTGAAGTATTTGCGGATCTCTCCCCGGAGACTCTACAAGCACGGAGGTCTTATGTTTCTTTTACTAGGACTCTTCGGTCCAATAATATTCCTTACAGGTGGACTAATACGGCTCAATTGGTGGTCGACTTCAAGAACCTCAAACACCACGTTGCTACAGTAGAGGACGGACAGAAGCTACTGACCGCCTGGAACCTGGACTAACTTGTTTCCTTTTTGTTTGCTTGGACACTTTCTGGTTTCCTTGCTAGGCTGGACTGTTACCCCCCATGATACCTTTTGTCGTAGGTACCTTTTGAGCCCTGCGGCACATATATATGCAGCGACTATTCACTATTTTTAGGAGCGGTGAGTTCTATACAGCCTGTAATCTGCATCCCGGTGATAGTAGCTTTTCCGCATTGGAGAGCGTCTTATTGAGCATTATCTCCTTTCTCGCCATTTCAGCTAATGTTTTAGCTTCTGCCTACACATTGGGATGCATAGTTATAGCTGTCTACAGCCCATTAGGTTTTTGTTCTTATCTAGCGTTGTACATGCTACTATGTTTGCTTTTATTTATCTTTGCAGCTTATTGTACGCAACTCACATGTTTTTGACAGCACATGTCAGCGTTTGTACTATTGTGTTATATCATACTATGTTATATCATAGATTGTTATTGAAAAAAATTTGACAATAAAAACTTATTGAAACAGAAAGCCAAATGACTTATATAGCAGTGATCTGCTGCCGCCGCTCCGTGGTATAGGAGCAGCGGCAGCAGATCGCTGCTATATCCTATGGGCTGCCCGGACGATCAGCGATCACCCAGGCAGCCCCCCCCCCCCCCCCCCGCAGCTCCCCTCGGCTCTCCCCGGACTTACCCGCTCACTGCTGCCGCGTGTAATAGCGGCAGCAGCTAGCGGGGAACGAATATGAGTGCTCGTTGGCTCCTCACTGTCGGCCCGTGGAATAGGGCCTTCAGGTCTCTCCATGCTCTGGCTGGGCCACTCAATAACATTCAGAGAGTTGTCCCAAAGCCTCTTCTGTGTTGTCTTGGCTATGTGCTTAGGGTCATTGTCTTGTTGAAAGATGAACCTTTAGCTCAGTCTGAGGTTCAAAGCACCCTGGAACAGGTTTTCATTAAGAAAATCTTGGTACTTTGCTCCATTAAGCTTTCCCTTAACCTTGACCAGTTTTCCTGTTCGATCCTCTAAAAAATATCACAATGCTTCCCTGTAGGGATGGTATTGGGCAGGCGATGAGCGGAGCCTGGTTTCCTTCACATATGACACTTAATAATGAGGCAAAAAGCTTCATCTGGTTTCATCAGACAAGATATTGATTCTCAGTCTCAGATTCCTTCTAGAAGTTTCTCCCATCTGTACACAAGATCCTTGAAGCTTAACAAGAGTGACCATTGGGTTCTTGGACACCTCTCTTACCAGGGCCTTTCTTCCCTGGTTACTTTGGTTTGGTGAGGAGGCCAGCTCTTGGAAGAGTCACGTTTGTTCCAAACAAAGAATTATGAAGGCCATTATGCTCTTGAGAACTTTAGGTCCAAGCAACAAGTATTATATTTTTTTCCCATGACACGACTCTCCCACTCTGTGTGAACACGGTTTTAGTTTTTTGGTTTTTTTTTTTATATTATCTCTGTTTAGTATTTTATGATATTACATTTGCAATGTATTTAGTGGAGCTGTTAAAAATTACATTTGTGATTCTTGCGCTGTTCATGGTGCTGAAAATTAAAGTCTTGCAAAAACTGAATTGTCCCATTGCCTGCCTCTGCTCGGTGCACTCGAGTTTCAAGAAGGAACAGATACATTGAGCAAGATTAATTGAACAATGTGTTAAAATGTAATAATACTTTACACTTACAGGGAGATTTATCAATTTTCTTGTAAGTACATTTTTTTGGTTGCCAGTAGAAACCATGTAGAGGCCACCTCTATTTCACCAGAGCAATAAGTTGTTCATTATAAATAAACTACTTTCACAAAATCCTTATAAGTGACTTCTGCAAGAGAGGTAGACCCTTTGTTCAGGATCCCATCACTTGATCAGAGCGAAGAGGGCCTATAAACAGCAATAGACTCTTGATATGTAATGCCTTATTATCCTTTTTAGTGGCGCTGCAGGGAAAATCAATACTAAGGGCCCTATTACATGAAACAATTATCGGTCGTACTTAGCCAATTACAAGCAGATCCGGCCGATAATGTGGTCGTTCTGTGTAATAGCTCATGTTGAAACTTTCAACTTGGAAGGCAATGATCAGCCGTCATTGTGCATGTCAGCCTATCATTGGCTTTCAACCAAGAATGTCTGATAATTGTTTCTAAAATTATAATAATGATAGGGACAGTCTGCTGCCCCTGGCTCCACCGATCCCTGCATCTAGCCCCCCCCCCCCCACACACACACACACAACTCTTCCTTGCTCGATACCTCACAGATATTTCCAATAGCTATCCCATATACACAAGATAGAAAAGACAAGCGGATTCCTGGGGCCTCCTCTAATAACGACAAAAAAGAATATTGTCCTACTGAACTAATAGTGTTTACTGTGGCCACACATCTTCGATAACTGATGGCCAATTGATCGTTCTGCCGTCAGTTATCTCTCCATCCAGCCACCATCCTTCACACACACACACAGGTAATTTTGGCACAGCCAAGTACCCCTGTGTTTTCTATGGGGAGGGAAGGATTAAGCCATAGCCACAGAGCAACTTTTCACTCGCAAAATATAGAGGATGGGCAGTGATTTTCCATCACACCTGAGCTCTATCTCTACCGGCATCTGTCGGTGGCTGCTTGGGATAGCCTGATATACCTTATACTGATGACCAAGCCCGCTGCAAGCACAGGGGCGCAGCTGACTAAAGCTTAAAGGTAAGGTTCAACATGGGGGTAAAAAATCACTATGGGCAGGGGTGGGGGTGGGGGGCAACTGAAAAAGCAAATAGTCTTACTGATCCCAGAGCCTACACCGTGCGGCATCACGGAGCTCCCGAACACTACTGGCTGTTATCTTCTCCCTAGTTACGAGTAGGTCACAACCTGGGGTCCACATTACAGACTGGTAGGATTTAGCCCACCCAGCCAATCAGTGACGGCAGCAGCTGACTAGCTTGCTGAGCGGGGCATCTGTCAGCCAGCTTGTGACGCAGCTGGCGGGGAGGTCATAAAACAGCCATCAGGGTCCAGGAGTGGGATGCAGCTCTGCATGGGCACCAGGACAAGTGACTATAGCTTGTTTTTTTTTACCTTCCCTTGATTTTTTACTTCCTGGCCGGACTACTCCTTTCAGATGTATGGGGAACTCGGGCCGCTACATGGAGAATAGGGAAAGTTTGTACTGTAAGAGTCTCTACCACTTGTTTACCCCATACAACGTATGAGCATTATATTTACACCCTTTTAGAATTAGCGCAGGGGTCATTTTATGAATCAGTCATTTGTCCCCATGTAACTGCGGCTCTAAATATCTGGATGAGCTCATATTTTAATTGAGGTTATACATAAATAGCTAATCGAGACCTAGTTCTACATATGTGACCCTCTGCAGGCCATCGATGATAAGCAGAAGATTTCTGGAGGGCCATTTCTGACAAAACAAGTACGACAGCTGAGGAGTCATTGCTCTTTAAGACACATCATTAAGAAATAGGAAGATTATTGCATTAATAATTAGAGAAACAAATAGGGTAATTTTCGTAGTATTTCAATAATCTGGGTTGTAGAACAACGTCCATACACGGCAGGGGCAGCACACCTTCTAAGAACAATTATTGCATCTATTATTCTTCCAATTGGCTCCTGGCTTCAACCGGTGTCGGTTTCGCTTTTTCTTCTTCTTTACAAAACAAAGAATAATTGTCCTTGAAAGAGAAGAATAAGATACTATTTCTGACATGTTAGCAATACAAAACCGTACCTTTTCTGGAAAAATCAATGTAAAATTAGCCTCGCTAAACGAAAATAAATCCAAACGCTCTACCTAAAGGAGATCCTGATCATCACTTTGCTATAAAAACATGGAGGAGAATTCTCAAGCAGTCTTTTAGGCTACAGTCAAACGCAGTGAAATAATACCAAAATACTGCCGTTATGGGTGACCATGGGGGAAAAAGACAGCTGTTTTGTTTTCTTTGCTAAAGCAGGGTGTTAAATAATGAACATGTTCAGTATTTTGACAGTCGTAATAAATTTCAGACTTTTTGTATACAGTGTTTGCAATGTCGGACAATTTCCCATTGATTTCAATGGAGCACATTATTATATTGAAAACAAAAACGGCTGTATTTTTCTTTGTCGGTTACAAATACTGACCAAAATACGCACTGAAATACCGACCAAAATGCTACATGTGAACATAGCCATAGGTTTGAGCAGCATTTCTTAGATGTGGAAGATGTGGGTGTCAGTGTATAGGGCCCAGATCACAAGTCCAATTAAACACATAAGTAAAAATCCATATCACACCATGGAAATCAGTTCAAATCCAGCAGTAATTTATTTGAGCATCAAGAAGCAATACATCCAATCGTGACGCAACGTTTCGGCCCTCACAATGGGACCATTTTAAAGCCCTTGAAATACAGCACTTTGCAGTGCCTTTACGCAGAAAGACTAATTTTGCGGGCCGCACAGTCTCTGTATGGTTTGTACACCATTTAAATGCACTGTTATCGTGCACACATCCCCTGTTTAGGCATAGAGATGTGTGACCGATAACGATTTTATCAGCCGCACACAAAAAAGAATCAGCCAAGAAGCGAGCACAGGATTCTGTCACCCTAACTACACATACAATTTCACAACTTTCTAAGCCCTACTTGGTCAGCTCTCCCTCCCTACACTGACTAACTACAACTGTGAATAGTGCTGCCTAACTAAATTCAGATGCTGTCCCTGCTCGTGTCACTCTCCCTACTGAACAGCACAAGAATCAGAAAAAAACAGTGAGAAAATTCACCTTAGCGTTGCATTTTCATACCATGTACGTAACATATGTTATGACGCTAATCGTACAACCAGTCACAGTAATGTCAGTAGTGAACATGGCTACTACATTACCTCATGTGCCCTTCCTTCCGCACACGTTCATTGGCTCTTTCAAATCGGTGTGAGGAAACTTACACAGTTGCGTACATTCGCATGTTTGAAAATTTTCTAAAGTGATCGTTATAATCCTTACAATCATTAGACATATTGGGGGAGATTTATCAAACATGGTGTAAACTGTCTCAGTTGCCCCTATCAACCAATCAGATTCCACCTTTCATTCCTCACAAACTCTTTGGAAAATGAAAGGTGGAATCTGATTGGTTGCTAGGGGCAACTGAGTCAGTTTCACTTTACACCATGTTTGATAAATCTCCGCCATTGTTTGTGATCGGTTTGTGATCGTGGTATGACGGTACAAACATATGAACATGTTCACTCATCACTACTTATTACTATAAAATGTGTTGAATACTTTGAACTATTTACTCATAGTCTACCCTCCCAGAAACCTTGTCAGATATGCTTAATGTTCATGACTAGCAATAGATGACATTACTTCTCTGTTTTCGGACTTGGTCCGGTAGAATTTTTCAGCTTTGTCATTTTTCAGCTTTGTCATTATTCAAATATTGGCATACTCATACAACTGTCTTAAATAAAGCCCCGCCCTTTTTCCAGTCCGGATTTACTAATAGGTGCACTCTTCTTAGAGAGTTCAACCGGCTCTGGCACAACTAATCTGCGCCTGCTCGGGAGGAGATGTAGATTTGTAGCATGATTTACACCAGCTATTATCAGGACAGGGGAGGTAGGAATAAGACACGACAGTGAGCCCTAAGGCTGAACCCACCCACTGTCCCTACCTACTTCCCTCAAACGGCTCTAGGCAACCGCAGGCAACCATGAAGGCGGTATGCTCTGGTCTGAGTGTAACACAGAACGAGACAGACAAACAAACACAAAAGGAGAGTCAACAAGCCAAAGTCAGAACCAAACGGGCAACGCAGTACAAAATCGGTAAACAATCGAATACTCGAAGGTCAGGCAGGAGGTCAGATAACAAGTCGAGCAAGCAGAGGAATTAGGAGCTGGGATTGCAGGAATAGACAGGGAGAGCTGGGATCAGGGTATGAACCTAATAGCCAGCGCTGAGAGACTGGATCAGCTTCCTTTTATGAGGATCAAGAGCCCGGTCCGGATCCCCATTGGACAAGCAGAGGGAAAAGTCAATCAGAAAGACTTGCTCAGCTGCAGCAATCAAGTCTAGCAGAGCTCAGTGTAACTCCTGCATTGCCAGAAGCTGAGAAGCAATCAGGTGTCTCACACAAAAGCAAAAACCAGGCCCAGTTCGCACCAGGCTACTGTACAATCCAGACAGCTATTTTTGGGGAAAACGAGGTGCAACCTGTCCTAAGAACCGTTTTAGGCTAACACGGTAACTAAAAAAAATGCTGATGCTTATGTCATTTGTTAACCTGCTAAAATACACAGAAAAATATACTATATATCCCTCAATATACTCTTCAGGAAACGTGCAAACCATTGTTCAACTTTAAATTCAATTCCATTTTAACAGCTATAATATAGCATCTGCGGGAAACATATTGAAATAAATAAAATTAATTGGATGCAGAGCAAAAATATAATAATAATATTTAAAAATCAAACACCAGCATGATAAATTCCGTAAATCCCAAAGGGCTAGAAGAGAGCATGTGATACACTATGGGACAGTAAAGCAGGGGGGCTGCTGATCAAGTCTTCAAAGAAATAACTTGGGGGCAATATTCCTTTTGAACTCAACGAGAGCCACTGAATATCTCCAATTGGTATTCATCACTGCAGGAGTAAACTTATATGATGTAACCAGCTCCAGTAAAACACTTCTCTTTCTTATATTAATTTGCCAACACACTATACATTATCAGGGATAAATGCAAATGGAGAGCCAGAAATGGTGCTTGATAGGACTCCCCTGTTTATGAGATGTATAATAACATCATATTTATTATTTTGCAATTTTTACTTTGGCCACTAAGCCTAATAACAAGCTTACAGTTTAATCATCACTTTCCAGCTTTCTTCCAATTATCATTACAGGCAGGACTAGAATGAGAGGTAAGACCTATATGAAAAATAACACAGTATTCACTATTTACCATAGGCGATGGTTACAGCTCCTCTTCTCCTCCTTCCAGCAGAGTGATTTCACAGAGCATGCCTAGAAACCTTTCCAATAGGTCATAAAGTCATCTCCAAATTATTGTTTCCTGTTGTCAATGTAGCTGCTCTAAAGCATATGTCTAAATGGTGTTACCTGAAGCTCAGAAAAGATGGATGCTCCCATTATCTTGTACAGAAGATAGCATGGCTTTACTGAGAGGTGATCATGTCAAACTAATCTAATTGATTTCTTGATTAATTAGCTATCTGGACACAAAACCTTTGACACAGTTTCACATAAAGAACTGATAGAGGGTTATTGTAAATGGTGTATTCTGAGCAGAGACTGGGTACAAGTGTACCACAAGGGTCTGTTCTACGTCCTGTTGACATAGGAGAAGGGTTGGTAGGTAAGGTTAATGACATAGGGGAAGGTTTGGTAGGTAAGGTTAGTGACATAGGGGAAGGTTTGGTAGGTAAGGATAGTGACATAGGTGAAGGTTTGGTAGGTAAGGATAGTGACATAGAAGAAGGGTTGGTAGGTAAGGATGGTGACATAGGAGAAGGTTTGGTAGGTAAGAATAGTGACATAGAAGAAGGGTTGGTAGGTAAGGATAGTGACATAGGAGAAGGTTTGGTAGGTAAGGATAGTGACATAGGAGAAGGGTTGGTAGGTAAGGATAGTGACATAGGAGAAGGTTTGGTGGGTAAGGATAGTGACATAGGAGAAGGTTTGGTGGGTAAGGATAGTGACATAGGAGAAGGGTTGGTAGATAAGGTTAGTGACATAGGAGAAGGTTTGGTAGGTAAGGATATTGACATAGGAGAAGGTTTGGTAGGTAAGGATAGTGATATAGGAGAAGGTTTGGTAGGTAAGGATAGTGACATAGGAGAAGGTTTGGTGGGTAAGGATAGTGACATAGGAGAAGGGTTGGTAGGTAAGGATAGTGACATAGGAGAAGGTTTGGTAGGTAAGGATAGTGACAGAGAAGGTTTGGTAGGTAAGGATAGTGACATAGGTGAAGGTTTGGAAGGTAAGGATAGTGATATAGGTGAAGGTTTGGAAGGTAAGATTTGTCTGTTGCTGATGACACAAAAGTGTGATATTCCTGGAGGTGTCAGTAATATGAAAAATGATAAGCTAGACAAATGGTCCAAACAATGGGCACTGCAGTTCAATGTTTCCAAATGTAAAATAATGCATCTGCCAGTCAGTGACTGGGACGGGACACCATAGCAATCACTGACTGGTTTAGGGCAATCCATCAGTCGTCTCAGATACTTTCACCCAAGCTGTGACATACCAGGAAGCCAGGGTAAAATTAGTGCCTGTGATTGTCAGATAGTAATACGGCACTGCGGGGGGACGGGGACAGGTAAGTATACTTTATTATGTTCCCCACACCCCCAGCCTGCATGGGATTTTTTATTTTTGCAGGACTTCTCCTTCAATACTTTGATTTATTTATTTATGACAATTTCTTTATCTATGACATACAGTACATAAGGAGTCAAACAGATATAACAAATCTAATTGAAGACACCAGTAAGAAGGTTTTATCACCACTGTGCTCAACATGCATAATCCCACTAAGTGCTATAATACCGCTTAAACATGGGGCCTAAACATGTCAGCTAATTACCTAGACTGGATACAATGTAGCAAACCCACAGCTGTATGAATTATTTAATCTATACAGGCTTTCAGTCTCTGAATGTAAACAATAATGTTCTTAATCCCTATGAGCAGACAGATGGTTAAACAGAAGAGCCTTAAGCGCAAAATGTAATAAAAAATACATAAAAAGGTGATAAACTGCATAAAGTTACCATTATAATCTGGTCCAGTTTTTATCTAACTAAAATCAGAAAGTACGTTTTGCAGCTATATATGCAAACCATCCCTGTTAAGGGGTTATCCAGTGCTACAAAAAGATGGCCACTTTCCCCCTCTCTTGTCTCCATTGGGTGGGGTTTCAAACTCAGTTCCATTGAAGTAAATGGAGCTAAATGGAGCGTGCAGGCGGCGGGCGATCAGGTTTTTTTTCTAGGAGCGATTTACTTTTGGGGGGTGCCTTATTTTGGGGAAAGGGCTTATTTTAGGCTTGTTGGGGGTGTCTTATTTAAGGAGGATCTTCTTTTCGGGGAAGCACAGTATTTGTGCAGACAAGCAACAAGTTCGTCAATAAAATCAGTCCATGTTACTACAAAGAAAAAACATCATGTACTAGATGAGGATCTAGCATTAAAGTCTAACGTAGGTGGAAATTAAGGCAACGTCTCATCTGATAATCTTAGATTTTCTACTAATAAAGCAAGTCAATGGGTACAGCATCTGTATAACATTGTCTGCGTCTCCTTGCTGCTGTCCTTGTGACATTAGAAATGAAACAAAAAAAAAAAAAAAACATTAATGGAAAGAAAACTTGTTTGAAGATAATTGGCTAGATCTGCCAAATGGAAAAAAAAAATTAAGAAGGAAAAATATGAGTGAATCTTTTGAAAAGGAAACTAATTAAAACTGGCTAATCCGATCCTATTACTGTCTGCAAGACTGTGACCGAGTCAGAAAAATAATACACTGACACATTCGGGCTTAACTGGACGGCGTTTTAACAGTTTGCTCACATTATAGATGACTTTGAAGTGGTTAAAGTGTAAGTGTCCTTTCAATTTTTTCCCACTTATCAATAGTAGCGGCAGCGGTAAGAAATGTTGTAATAAATCTTATAATATATACCTTAAAGGGGAAGTCCGGGGAGGGAAGAGACGGGGAGGAGATGACTGAACATAATAAAATGCACCTACCTCCCCGGCTCCAGTGCAGGGGTCCGCTGTCCCCCACTCCAGTTGCCGGTCCCCCAGCCATTTCATGGTCTGAGCGGGGACCCGGGTGGTGATTTGTCAGTCCAACTCAACCAGTCAGTGGCCGAGCTCAGATCCCGCTCAGACCAGAAGGCGTCCAGGGGACCAGGAACCGGAACATGGGACAGCAGACTCCTGCACTGGTGCATTTTGTTATGTTCGGTCACCTCCTCCCAGTCTCTTTTGAAAAAAGTGTCTGACACCGGACTTCCCCTTTAAGTTATCAGACTCCTCTTCTCCTCCTCCTGCCATTACCTCCCAACATTTATAGGGGTGGAAAGAGACAATGTTGGTGTGATAGTGTCATTGCTTCAGAGCTTACTGAGGGCAGAGCGGAGAGGACATGTTACGGCGCTGAACAGCACCCTTTGCTGCCTATGTTTTTACGGTGTTACCCTATGGCGCCTTTCATATCTTTTTAGACCTATCCACATGTGTGATGCATGTCACAGTACTTTTTAAAGGGGAACTCTAATGATCCCATAAAAAAAAATGCACAAAGCATGTAGGTACACTCATCGATCCCCCACTGATTGTTAGACAACTTTCCCACTTGTCTACGCTGCTCCTAGCCCCAGATTCACACTATTACAAATTATCCCAGCTTTGCATCATGGCACAAGGCCGGGAAACTGCATCTCCCAGCATGCATTGTACCTCAGAACCAACTAGAGAGTACCCGTCCTTGTCTACTAGTAGCTGCCCACCACTGGCTCGATCTGCTTCTACTTTGCACAGTAAACACCGTGACTATCTATCAGTCTATGTATTTACTCATGTACATAGATCAGAGAGAGAGATGAAACAACAGTTTCACCTTTTCCCTATATTACTCAGGAGAGGCTGTTTTTCTCCTGCCCTTGGCCAGGTGATCACTGTGTTATGTCAGTGGTGTTCGGGGGTTACAAATGAGACATTACAGCTTCCCTGGCAACAGAAGAGACAGAGATTATGTGACCTCTGTCTCAGAAGGGTGGGGGCAGAGGAGTGGAGACAGAGTGGACCAGGAAGTGAGGATTTTCAGCAGCTTTAGGGTGTGAGTCAGGATGTGCTGCAGACAAACAGACCACTTCATGTAATAGAAACCTATTACACACAAGCTTAGATTAGGAGTAGGGATTAAACAGGGTTAAATTTTTCTTACTTGGAGTTCCCCTTTAAACCGTATTTCTATCACTGTTCATTCCCCACCCATACATACCCAATCCTGCCTGGCCTCCATCTCCAAATAACATAAACTTGGCACAAGCATAAGACATACTGTATAGTGATTACTTTATTGAAAAGATGTTAAACTATATTGGTCTTTTCAAATGATCTTATTTATCAAATGTTTCTGTGTTACCACAGAAAAGTATGAAATCATATTTTTACAAGCCACCAGGCATGGGGAACTAGTCACAGACCGTATAGCTGCACCCTACTTGACTTAACATATCTTTCCCTAAACACACAGGGAGACAAGAGTCAGTCAAGGCTGGCAGGGTGGAGACAGCCACCAGGGACCGCCCTGATGACTAATTACCATGTTCCCGGACGCCTTTAAAACTATTACATAGTTACATAGTTACATAGTTAATACGGTTGAAAAAAGACACATGTCCATCAAGTTCAACCAAGGAGGGGATGGATACAGGGAAGGGGGAGGGGTGATATGTTCTATACATATGCATCTATATTATTTTGGTCTAAGAACTTGTCTAGCCCTGTTTTGAAGCCCTCTACTGTTTTTGCTGTGACCAGATCCTGTGGTAGACTGTTCCACAGATTCACAGTTCTCATGGTAAAGAAGACTTGTCGCCTCCGGAGATTGAACCTTTTTTTCTCCAGGCGGAGGCAGCGCCCCCTTGTCTCTCCAGGCGGAGGCAATGCCCTCTTGTCCTTTGAGGGGGTTTTACCTGGAACATCTTTTCCCCATATTTCTTGTAGGGGCCATTTATATATTTAAATAAGTTAATCATATCTCCCCTTAAACGTCTCTTCTCCAGACTAAACAAATGTAATTCTTTTAATCTCTCCTCATAACTAAGATGCTCCATTCCCCTTATTAGTTTAGTTGCCCGTCTTTGTACCCTCTCCAGCTCTAGAACATCCTTTTTATGAATCGGGTTCCAAAACTGGACGGCATACTCCAGATGAGGCCGCACCAAAGCTTTATAAAGCGGTAATATTATATCCCTGTCCCGAGAGTCCAGGCCTGTTTTAATGCATGACAATATCCTACTGGCCTTAGAAGCAGCTGACTGACATTGTGTGCTGTTCTGTAGTCTATTATCTACAAGTACACCCAGATCCTTCTCCATCAGTGACTCTCCCAGAGTAACTCCCCCCAGGACATATGATGCATGCGGGTTATTAGTACCCAGGTGCATAACTTTACATTTATCCACATTGAACCTCATTTGCCAAGTGGACGCCCAAACACTCAGAGTGTCTAAGTCATCCTGTAACATCTGCACATCCTCCATAGACTGTACTGTACTACAAAGCTTGGTGTCATCTGCAAAGATAGAAACATTGCTGTTAATTCCATTCTCAATATCATTAATAAACAAGTTAAACAGAAGAGGGCCCAGTACTGACCCTTGGGGTACACCACTTATTACCGGGGACCATTCGGAGTAGGAATCATTGACCACCACTCTCTGGGTACGATTATTAAGCCAGTTTTCAATCCAGTTACACATTAAATTTTCCAAACCAATAGACTTTAACTTACCCATCAGACGTCCATGAGGAACTGTGTCAAACGCTTTTGCAAAATCCAGGTACACTATATCCACAGCCGCGCCGCCATCCAGGCTTCTACTTACCTCTTCATAGAAACATATTAGGTTGGTTTGACAGCTTCTGTCCTTAGTAAAACCATGCTGGTTATCACTTATAATACTATTAGCCACTACATATTCCTGGATTTAGTCCCTTATAAGCCCCTCAAATAGTTTCCCCACAATGGACGTTAAGCTTACGGGTCTATAGTTACCTGGGGAAGTTCGAGAGCCCTTTTTGAAGATCGGCATTACATTTGCCTTACGCCAGTCCCTCGGCACAATACCAGTAAGCAAAGAATCACGGAATATTTCATACAAGGGTAGTGAAATTACAGAACTGAGTTCCCTAAGAACTCTGGGGTGCAATCCATCAGGCCCTGGAGCTTTGGTTACATTGAGTTTGTTTAATTTATCTTGGACCATATCTATAGTAAACCAGTTCAGTACATTACATGTGTTAGCAGCACTGGCCCCACCCACCTCAGTACTGGCCCCACCCACCACAGCTCCATCCTCTTTTGTATATACAGAACTGAAGAACCCATTAAGTAACTCAGCTTTCTCCTGATCCCCAGTTATTAATTCCCCGTCGCCATTATTTAGGGGTCCTACATGCTCTGACCTTGGTTTTTTTGCATTAATATATTTGAAGAATTTTTGGGGGTTTCTTTTGCTTTCTATAGCTACCTGCCTTTCATTGTGAATTTTTGCTGCTTTTATTACATTTTTACAGGTTTTGTTGACTTCTTTGTAATGTTTAAATGCTACAGCTGACCCCTCTGATTTATATTTTTTAAATGCCCCTTTTTTCTCATTTATAGCCCTTCTAACCTCGGTTGTAAGCCATGTGGGATTGGATTTTAACCGTTTATATTTGTTACCCATAGGAATATATTTGGCAGTACAGTTATTTAATGTGGATTTGAAGATTTCCCATTTATTAGCTGTATCCGTATGTGACAGCAGCCGCTCCCAGTCTATGCCCTGAAGTTCTGCCCTTAACCCAGGAAAATTGGCCCTTTTAAAATTAAGAGTTTTTGCCCTCCCAACATGTTTTTCTTTTCTACACTTTAAGCTAAAAGTCACTATATTGTGGTCACTATTACCCAGGTGTTCATGGACAGTGACATCCCCAACCAGCTCAGCGTTGTTAGAAATAACCAGATCCAACAAGGCATCACTTCTAGTTGGCTCCTCCACAAACTGGCCCAGAAAATTATCCTGCAGGAGGTTAAGAAATTCCCTCCCCTTTGTGGTTTTAGCTGAACCGTGACCCCAATCTATATCTGGGTAGTTGAGGTCCCCCATTATCACTACTGTTCCCTCCCGGGCAGCCCGCTCTATTTGTCTATTCAACTGGCCATCTACCTCCTCAGTAATGTTGGGGGGTCTATAGATTACACCAAGAATAATTTTTTCACTCTTTACCTCCTTCTGTAGTTCTACCCATAATGCTTCCACATCATCACAGTCATCGCCCACTATTGCATCTTTTACACTCACTTTAATATCATTTCTGACATACAGACATACTCCTCCTCCTGCCCACCCTGTCCTTATACCATACAGACATACTCCTCCTCCCCTTCTGCCCACCCGGTCCCTTCTGAACAACGTAAATCCCTGAATATTGACAGCCCAGTCATGTGAGGAGTCCAGCCATGTCTCAGTCACACCAACCACATCAATGGACTCCTCCAGAACCAAGGCCTCCAGCTCCCCCATCTTGCTGGCTAGACTTCTGGCATTAGTTACCATACACTTTATATTACCATTGAGTTTAACCGCTTCATTATAAGAAATGGGAATTATTACTGTGCTGTGGCCACAATCATCCTCACTGTTCATCCGCAACATATGGATCTCCCTATGCACTGCTCTTATCCTCCCCCCACAGGACCCTTCTCCTCCCTCCTCATTGTTCTGTCCCCTCTCTAACCTATCCACCACTATATTACACACTACATTGTCCTCCCTCCACATCCCTAGTTTAAAAACCCCTCCACCCCTTCTAGGATTCTCTCCCCCAGCACAGCGGACCCCCTTCCATTAAGGTGCAAATTATCTGCGGAAAACAGTTTGTACCCCAATGAAAAGTCAGCCCAGTGCTCTAAAAACCCAAACCCTTCTTCTCTACACCACGACTTGAGCCATGCATTTAACTCCCTAAGCTCCCGCTGTCTTTCCTGCGATGCGCATGGCACAGGCAGTATTCCAGAGAATACCACCTTGGAGGTCCTCCCCTTCAACTTAGCACCTAGTTCTCTAAAATTATTTTTAATAGACCTCCACCTACCTTGTATCCTGTCATTGGTTCCCACATGGACCACGACAGCTGGGTCATCCCCAGCCCCCCCTAAAATGTCTGAGTATTCCAGAATAAATTAGAGTTTGCTGTATTACTGAACATTGCCTCTGTTCCACACTGGATATGTAATCCTATTCAAACTGACAGTACGGGAATGTGATTCCGTTATGTGTGAACCCACCCATAAAAATCAGTCGCCATAAAGGAAGGGATGAAGCCTGTTTTTTTTATTTTGTCTATTGAGATATTGAGAGGGAAAGGTGAAGAAGGAGGAAAGGACCAGCTGCAGACAGAGGGAGAGACACACACAGACAAAATCTCTGCTTTGGTGTGAGACTCACAAGAACGCTGCTTAAGGCCATGTTCACATGCTGTAAGAGACCGGCTGTTCCGTGACCAAAACGGCTGGTCTCTGAAAAGATCATCCCGGCCAGTATGATCTTTCAGGCCGCAGAGTTCTGATGCAGGCGCATCCATGCGCACCCGTATCAGAACTCCTCACAGCACACCATGAAGCGAGTGGTCGGAGCCGCTCGCTCCACAGTGTGCACTGACATGCATTTCTGCGGCCGCTATTCACTGAATGGCAGCCGCAGAAAACTGACATGTCAATTGTTTGCAGCGCCGCTAAGGATCCCGGCCGGAGCGTATACTATGTGTATACGCTCCAGACGTGATCCCATAGGCAGCAAAGGCACGTAAGTATATTTTCTTAATAATCAAGGCTGTTGTACAACGGCCATGATTTTACGAAAATATACGTTGTGTGAACATAGCCTAATGGGGAACTATCGGCAGATTAGACATATGTAACCTGGTGATAGCTACCTATTATGCACAGAGGATGAGGGTATGTCTCTTACCTTTATCCTCGTGCCCGTTCCCGTGCAGTTTTTATGAAGTCCAGTAAGGCTACTTGGAGCACTGCCCACCCTTAGAGTGCTGATCCGGGCAGCCCCTGTCCGGCCCACTCCACTGATAGTCATTAGAAGGGGCGACCGGTTGGGGGTGGATCAGCGATCTGGGGGCAAGCCAGTGCTCCAAACAGCCAGATAGAAGACTACATTAAAAGTGGATGAAGGTAAGAGACATACCCTCATCCTCAGTGCCTCATGCACAATAGGGCGCTATCAGCCGATTAGATGCATCTAACCTGCAGATAGTTCCCCTTTAACACTGTTGTATAACGTCCTCCATGCTGCTGCTGATGCTTCTAAATGCAGGAGACAGGCTCTCATCTTTTTTTCTGTGTTCTCTATGGGATACAGCATTACAGACAGACTTCATCCCTTGATGAGATGAGTTCAAGAAAAACTGACAATAAAAGATGAAACATACAATGTGATAAAAAAAAAAACTGCTGATAAATGCAGGATCTATATAATAGCCAGAGATAGAGATTTTCCCCATGTACACACATGACAGCTTATTCTGAAAAGTCACCTGAAATGACAAATACACTTTAAATAACCTGGAGAGCTGTCACAAAACTTCAGGCTTCTTAGAAATAACCGATTCAATGAAATTGAACAGAAAAGGGTAAAGCGGGGAAACGCTCGGCCAGTCTAAAAAAAGCAAATCCTTATTTCTACAGGACATATTGTCTCTGTTTGGATCAATATTTTACTTCTCCAATGGATATTTAGAATTTTCAGATCTTCATTGTTATGCGATTTGACATGTTATATATAAGCGGTCTTTGCCGTCCGAATCTTACTGATTCTGAGAATGTTTTTTTCTGGACATATTTTTCACAATTTAAAATTTCTGTGGTTACCATGTGATAATTTTATTGCCAGCGTTGTTACACACATGGCGATACCTTCTTTTTATTATTTTCTACATGTATTATTGTATTGGGGGCTATAAGGGGTTATGTGTGTATTTTACTTTATTTATTTATAAAATTCTATGGAAAACTGGTAATTGGTTCTAAATCACCCAAAATGGGAAAAAAATTTATTTTGAGAAAAATAAGCAGCTAACTCATATGTATACAGCAAGTCCTTACATATAACAGTCAGAAAGACCTACCTAAATTTCTTTCTATGTAGAGGACTGGAGAGTTTTCCGGTCCTGTAGCAGGTAACGCAGGCCCCAGAAATATAAAATGAAGCCGTCCTCACCTGATGCCCAAAAGCGCAACTTATCCTGTCACAGATAAAGAGCAGCACAGGACATGTAGTATCACACTGTACTGTAGAGAGGAGATACGAGACACACAGCCGTACAGGACATGTAGTATCACACTATACTGTGGAGAGGAGATACCAGACACACAGCAGTACAGGACATGTAGTATCACACTAAACTGTAGAGAGGAGATAGCAGACACACACAGCAGTACAGGACATGTAGTGTCACACTATACTGTAGAGAGGAGATACCAGACACATACAGCAGTACAGGGCATGTAGTATCACACTATACTGTAGAGAGGAGATACTAGACACACAGCAGTACAGGACATGTAGTATCACACTGGACTGTAGAGAGGAGATACTAGACACACAGCAGTACAGGACATGTAGTATCACACTATACTGTAGAGAGGAGATACTAGACACACAGCCATACAGGACATGTAGTATCACACTATACTGTAAAGGAGATACTAGACACACAGAGCAGTATAGGACATGTAGTATCACACTATACTGTAGAGAGGAGATACCAGACACACAGCAGTACAGGACATGGAGTATCACACTGTACTGTAAAGAGGAGATATCAGACACACACAGCAGTACAGGACATGTAGTATCACACTGTACTGTAGAGAGGAGATATCAGACACACACAGCAGTACAGGACATGTAGTATCACACTATACTGTAGAGAGGAGACACTAGACACACACAGCAGTACAGGACATGTAGTATCACACTGTACTGTAGAGAGGAGATACTAGACACACACAGCAGTACAGGATATGTAGTATCACACTATACTGTAGCGAGGAGATACTAGACACACACAGCAGTACAGGACATGTAGTATCACACTATACTGTAGAGAGGAGATATCAGACACACACAGCAGTACAGGACATGTAGTATCACACTATACTGTAGAGAGGAGATACTAGACACACACAGCAGTACAGGACATGTAGTATCACACTATACTGTAGAGAGGAGATACTAGACACACACAGCAGTACAGGACATGTAGTATCACACTATACTGTAGAGAGGAGATACTAGACACATACACACAGCAGTACAGGACATGTAGTATCACACTATACTGTAGTGAGGAGACACTAGACACACAGCAGTACAGGACATGTAGTATCACACTGGACTGTAGAGAGGAGATACAAGACACACAGCAGTACAGGACATGTAGTATCACACTGTACTGTAGGGAGGAGATACCAGACACACACAGCCGTACAGGACATGTGGTATCACCCTATACTGTAGAGAGGAGATACCAGACACACCCACAGCAGTACAGGACATGTAGTATCACACTATACTATAGAGAGGAGATACTAGACACACAGCAGTACAGGACATGTAGTATCACCCTATACTGTAGAGAGGAGATACCAGACCGCACACTAGTGCTTGCACTTCCCTAATAATGGGATTTTACCAATAAAATGGCCACTTTCATTGGTCAATTAGCTAGTTTTTTCCCGCAGATCTGGACTGTCTGTAGAATTGTATGCTGAATTTGGTCTCAAGTTACGATGGTCCAAAAAGGAACATTGTATGTTGAAAATATTGTATCCTGGGGCCATTGTAAATTAAGAGACCACTGTACTGTACATATAATTTACTTTACAATTACCACTTAAATACAGCATTTTATTGCAGCTGGTTACCTATGTGGCCAATACAGGTAATGTATGTTTATATGAGGCTGAAGCGCATCCTTCCTCCTCTGCTACACAACAATCTATTATTACATACATATACCATATAAACACCTTGATATCTTAATCACATAGTAATCATAACACAATTCATAACTTATTTTTCCATTGACCCAACTGCATGAAGCCTTGTAGTTTCTGAGGCAATAACGATGGCATTATAAACAGCTGAGGTCTAATGCAGAAGACTGGCAGAAGCAGCGGGCAGCCTGTCTATCCAGTACTGAATGGAGAGAAAGCAGGTTTATGAGGAAGCTTGAATTAGGCGGACATGGTGTGCCTGACATAGCGACAGGTGCATCATACTGACAGCAGTACAGGACAGCGGAGAAGGATTTGGCTTTCTGGATTGGAAAGCTTGACCAAACTGGCTTCATTTCACCCTTGGCACAGAAGCTTACAGATACGCTGCTGGGATTGGCACTGGATGACTGCATCTAAATCATCAGCTAAGCTCATAAAGCGAGGTATTGCACCTGCTGGAGCCCTTACGCTCTGAAATCCAGGTCCGGCAATGTGATCAGAGACCTCACCGGCACCTTCATTAGTTTTCATCATGATCAGATGCAATGTACTCATTTACCTGCAACAAAATGATCTGCATTCTTGTTACCACTAAAACCACGACCCTCCGGTCTTACGCTCCTATTTCAAACTATGATGTCTAAGCAGCAAAATATACATATTTACTAGACCTAGCATACATACAGCGAATCAAAAAACAAGAATTTATGTAAGTAAAAATTTAAGTTTAATGAGAACTGTCACTACAAATAACTTTCAAAAGTTATTGATCTCAATGGGTCTCACTGCTGAGACCCACTCTGATCAGAATATATAACCGGGGAAAGATGACGGGGGAGTGTAATCCTCTCCCAGGCTGGTCAATCATTCTGTAAATATAACACTAAGAATATTGACAGAATAAGCGGTCGGCCAGAGAGTGGATGACGTCACGGCTATATGTTGTGCTCATAACGGGAGACCAACTGTGATCAAAAATTTTCGAGATGTCTGATGACATGCCAAAAGTTATTTTTAATGACAGGTACAATGTAATTTGAGAACAAGGTCACCCATTATACAGGTCAGTGTCAGCCAAGGATGGGTACAAACTGCGTATTTGCAATCTGTTTTTTTTTTTTCATCCGGATTTTTAAAATAATGAATGCATTTGTGTGCAACCGGTTTAATCAGATTTTTTCCATTGAAATACATTATTTAAAAAAAAAAAAACGGATCAAAAAATAGATCAAAACTGTGGTCAACCACATTTTTGTGTACGCTCAAAAAATGGATGCGTTTTGATCAGTTTTTTTTATTTTATCCTTTTTTTTTATAATGGAAGTCAATGGAAAAACGGATCAAAAGGAATGCACACAAATGCATCTGTTTTTTCATGGTTTTTTGCATAAAATGCATGGAAAAAAAATGCAGTGTGAACCCAGCCTAACTCTGAAATTCAATAAATTCCTTTAATTTCTTAGGTTTTTGTCACTGAACTGTACAATGTATCTCTTGTGGGGGGGTTTGTGGACTGGTTAGTAAAAACAGTAAATTTTATAACAACTGTACACATAAATAGCATGGTGGCAAAGCTTAAAGGAAAACTATCAGCATGTTTGTGCATATAAACCTGCTGATAGTTCCCGCTAGCCGCTTATTTCCTTTTACCGGCACTTTAGAGATGATCGAACATCGAGAGATCTTAGGTTCTATCGAACTCGAATCTTCTCAAACCTTCCACATTTGATTCCAGATGCCTTCCCGTTCTGTGAGGAAGGTGGAGACTGCCGGAGTACCGCCTGAAAAACAGGTATACAGCCTAGGTAATAGGCTGTATCCCTGTTTTCCAGGCGGTACTCCGGCAGTCTCCACCTTCCCCACGGAACAGGAAGTCATCTGGAATCAAATGCTGCAGGTTCAAGTTCGATAGAGCCTAATATTTCCCGATGTTCGATCATCTCTACCAGTCTTCTGAAGCTTGTTAGTCCTGCAGTTTTAATGAAATGAAATCCTACAAAAATATGCAAATTAACTTGTTAGGAGCACCCCTATAGCACCATTCAGCCCACCACTACATAAGCAGGCAGGCTGGAATATGCGTCAGGGGGCATGGGCATCTAAGCCGGTGGAAGGTGCACTGAATGGTGCTTAGTGGGGCAGAGGAATAATATTGAATAATTTTAATATTTTTATAGGATCGAATTTCACCAAAACAACTGGACTTACAAGCTTCAGAAGACCATCACCGGTAAGAGAACCTGCTAATACTTCTTTCCTTCTGAATAGCATACCTTAACATGAACTGATGGATCATTGAGCTTCCCGCCACTGATACAAAGAAGGTTACGATGTCTCCTACTTTCACTGGACCTGGCGGGTATCGAATCTGGATATTGTTATCCACTGGGAGTACCGACATTCTCATGGTGTCTTGAGTAGGATATACAATTACGCTGCCAAATCTTTCCATTGCGCTTGAGGTTTTTTGGTCAGTGTCTTTGTTGGGTTGAATCCTATTTGACCATTTTGTTTCCTCTGAAGAACATTCTTCATCTTCTCTGGTGCTATAGACGATGTAGTGAAGTTCAACTGGTATTCCTTGAGGGGGAACTGGGAATACGTCAGCATCTGTGGGAGAAGATGTACTTAGCCAACTGGGCAGGAACTCTAGCTCTGCTACACATAACCCCAGCTTTCCTTTCAGCCTACAGCTTGCCGAAAGTTCTCGATTTTCCAAGACGGCAACCATTCTCACACACGGTAAAATCTCGGACGGATGATAGTCCTCCCAGTCCTTTCCCATAATATAAAATAAAGCCTGCACTTTTGGCTTGTTGGAATATATGGAGCTCTCTATTATGTGGGACTTTAATTGCCAGTTGAATGTGAATCTGTTGGTAGAACTGAAAGTACTTGAGGTAATGATCACATTTTTTGGCACAGTTTGTTCTGCCGAATAGGGTCCATAGGTGGCATTAATGGCCGGTGGCACCTTGGCTTTATATATGAACAGCGGTTCTGTTCGGGATTGTAAGCTTGAGTTTTTCATGAGGTCTTGATTGGCCTCTTTGAGGAAGAAAGAAACTTCTGAATTACAAACGTGATAGCTCACAGGTAGATATACCGGGACCGATGAGAACCGCTGTATACTGTCCATTGTCACACGACTTTCCGTCACTGTATAGAAGGGGAAAAAAAACATAATATTAAAGTTAACAGACTTCAACAGAAGAAAATGGATGTTCTCAACATTTCAAAATTGTTTCTACAATTCTCTACGAAGCTAAGAAAACTTGTAGGAAATTTACTGTCACAGTCCATCACCAAGCAAAGACAGCAACGTTTCGACCTAATGAGTCTTTGACAAAGACCCATAGGTTTGAAACCTTGCTGTTATTGCTTGGTGATGGAATAAGATTCTGAGACTTCATCTGATGCTGTTGGACTTAAAGACTTACACTTTAAAGACTCTGCACACTGCTGATTTTTTTTTTTTTTTTGCCCCTTTAAAGGGGTATTCTGGCGCAAATCTTTTTCTTTAAAATCAACTGCTTTTAGAAAATTCTATAGATTTGTAATTTACTTCTATTCAAAAATATCAAGTCTTCTTATAGTTAGCAGCTGCTGTATGCCCTGCAGGAAGTGTTATTTTCTTTCCAATCTAAGGCCATTATCACACGATGTAAGACACCAGCCGTTCTGTGACCCAGCCGTGTCACAGAACCGTCGGTGTCAGTTAAGATCATCCCGGTCGGTACTGCAGTACCAGCTGGATGATCTTCATTTCTGTTCACAGTTGCACACAATGGAGCATGCGGCCGGAGCTGCAAGCTCCATTGTGTGAACTGACACGTCTGTGTGGCCGCTATTCAATGAATAGTGGCTGCACAAAACTGACATGTCAGTTTTTTGTGTGGCTGGTTGGAATCCTGGCCAGAGCGCATACTATGTGTATAAGCTCCGGCCTGGATTCCATTCATTCACGTACAATATATCTTCTGCATAAATTATGTGATAAATCAGCCGTGATTTATGCAAAACATACGTTGTGTGAACATGGCCTAACACAGTGCTTTCTGCTACCACCTCTGTCCATGTCAGGAACTGTCCAGAGCAGTTGCAAATCCCCATAGAAAACCTCTCCTGCTGTGGACAGTTCCTGACATGGACAGAGGTGGCAGCAGAGAGCACTGTGTCAGACTGGAAAGAAAACACCACTTCCTGCAGGGCATACAGTAGCTGATAAGTACTGGAAGGCTGGATATTTTTAAATAGAAGTTAATTACAAACCTATATAACTTTCTGAAACCAGTTGATTTAAAAGAACAAGATTTTCACCCCTTTAACATTATCCAAACTCCACAAATTCAGTTCACTATGCGCTTAGTCTATCTAAATGATTTTACAGCACCATTCCACTAAGCGTACTGTAATAAAAAGATGTAATGGTAGAAAGACATGACAGTTTTAAAAGTGTTTTAAAATATGTATCCTGTCAATTTATCTCCTTCCCCATCCCCATCGCGGTTGAGACGGATTAGTGAAGACTTTGAGGACAGAGCCGTCACACAGCATTGGAAAATTCTGCGGATCTTAGCCGAGTATATTTACTCAGTGCTATCACCCATGCATCTTGTACATGAAATTAAATGCTGTTTTATTGACAAAATTCATTGTGATCTATAATGTGTGGAGATAGCTGTGTATTTCAATCTCTCCAATGAACATAATTTATATGATCCATGATATATAAAAGCAATCGCGCTGGATATTACGCTACCAGGCAGTACAGCGGGAGTAAATCACTTTTATTGGCCATTGTTAACTGCCACACCAGAGGCAACAATAGCCGAGCGGAGGGTTAATCATTATTATTTGCTGTCTTGCAAAGATTTCTGGGATAAGATTTTCATTTTACAAGCACAAATATTCGCCGCTCCCTTTGAACTGATCTATCTTTTTGCTTATTTTGAAGACGAAAAGTTATCGGCTTCCCAGTCAAGCGAAGGCATTCCATTTATCTTCTAGTTAGTATAGTGTACTTAGATCTGCCATCTGTGCGCAACTTCAAGCTTATAAATTGTGCAACAAAAATCTCTTACAAGCTGGGATTTGTGGGGCTGTAATAAATTAAAGGGGCTGTCATTAGACCGTTTTAAAAGTATGGTTCGGCACGTTCGCCAAACAGTAACCAAAAATTCAGGTTCATCCAAACCAAAGCTTAAACGCACT